>NC_137023.1:42899977-42909977 GCF_032717465.1 Coenobita brevimanus
TGTGTTTACTACAGTGCAGTGATTTACCACTTCTTATAGCCCGATTTAAGTTTACTGTCGAGGATACCCCACAGTTGATTGGTTGATATTAATACAGGAAAGATAGTGTTACGGGTCTTTCTCGTTTTATTATGTTTGACCTTAGTGTCACTCTCAACCTCACATCACCACATCATGGCTCAGATTTCAGACTGGGACATGACTCAGTTATGTTAAGGTATAATAAACCGAACATACACTCTGTCATGACCCTAACCCAACATTCACTCTCTTTCACTTTCACTCTTTCGCCATCTTATCTTTATTTTGCTCTCTTATTTTTTTCTTTCGGCTTGCATTGTAATGTGTTTGACATCACACTTACGCAGTCACTAAAGTCCGTTGTCTCACCCACATTTGAAGTCATTTTTTCTCGCATACTGATATATTTACACTCGCACTTTCGCTCGCCTGGTCAACAAAAGCAGTACAGTTGCCCAAACGTTCGATGGAACTGGAACAAGAATGTTTATGTTTAATCTGTTCTTATTCTGGTTCCGTTACGGCTCCTGTTACTGGTCTCGGTTCTGTTGCTGTCCTTTTTCTTGTTTTTTCTTGTTGTTCCTGTTACTTTCTTTTTTTTTTTAGTTCTTGTTCTTCCTACTACTGTCGTATTTCATGTGTTGTTCCTGTTCCTCTTGTTCCTGATACTGTCGTTCTTCTTGTTTTTGTTCGTGTTCGTGTTCCTGTTCTTGTTCTTGTGTTCCCGTTCCTATTTTTGTTACTGTTCATGTTCTTGTTGTTCATGTTCGTGTTCGTGTTTTCCCTGTTCCTGATCTCGTTCCTGTTCCCGTTCTTATTTTTGTTACTGTTCGTGTTCTTGTTGTTCCTGTTCCTGTTTCTGTTCTTGTTCCCGTTCCTATTTTTGTTACTGTTCGTGTTCTTGTTGTTCATATTCGTGTTCTTGTTGCTTTTGTTCCTGTTGTTGTTCCTGTTCATGTTCCTGTTTCTGTTATTGTTCCTGTTCCCGTTTCTGTTTTTCATGTTCCTGTTCTTTTTCTTGTTCTTGTTCCTGTTCGTGTTCCTGTTCTTATTCTTCTTGTTCTTGTTGTTCGTGTTCGAATTCTTGTTGTTCGCGTTCGTATCCTTGTTGTTCCTGTTCGTGTTCTTGCTGTCCTGTTCGTGTTCTTGTTCTAATTTCCATTCTTGTTGTTCGTGTTTCTGTGCATGTTCGTGTTCCTGTTGTTGTTGTTCCTGTTCCTGTTTCTAGTCTTGTTCCTGTTCTTGTTGTTCATGTTTCTGTTCTTGTTGTTCCTGTTCCAGTGCTTTTTACTGTTGCTGTTCCTGTTCTTGTTCGTCTTCCCATTCGTGTTGTTCCTGTTCTTGTTCCTGTTCCTGTTCCGTTCTTGTTCCTGTTCCTCTTCTTTTGCTTTTTTTTCCTGTTCCTGGTCTTGTTATTCCTGTTGCTGTTCTTGTTACTCTTGTTCCTGTTCTTGTTATTCTTGTTCCTGTTCTTGTTGTTCATGGTTTTGCTATTTTCTGAGTCATGAATAAATTACCACCTGTTCTGCGTTCTTGCTTCCCTAAATCTCGTTCCTGTTTTTGAATTCGTTCCACTCCATGTATTTTGTGAGCTATGACGACGCTGATGTTAGCCCTTTCAGCCTGAGAACGTCCTTTAACAATTTCGTACTGACAACACCAGACTTATTATTTATTTATTTATTTTGTTGATTTTCTTTACGTGAAACCCCTGTGACTGATAGGTAAAAATTTGTGCTCTCATTCATGCAGAGTCGGGGGGAAGATTCGCTTAAAATGTCATCTTCATTACTTCTCACTTTCCTTCGCTGGAGATATTCCCAGGCTGAGAGAAGCTTGGTTTGTTTATCTTTCCATAGGTAATTTTCTTTGGATACGATGCGTCAGAGAAGAAAGTGACGGAGAAAAGCGTAAAATAGACACAGTGGAACAGCAGGCGAACTTTTGTCCCTGGCTGTACATTGCTATAGACGTCTCCCTGGAACCCGGAAGTGGCCATTCATCTCGCTCACCTCCCCGCAGCCCAGACGGTCATTTGTTTGCTGGGTCCGGAGACATTACCCCCTCCCCTTCCCTCCGCACCCACCTAATTTCCTCTTCCCGTCTCTCATCCCTTCCTTCCTTCTTTTCCACCTGCTTACCCCCTCCCACCTTCCTAATTCTCTCTTTCCTTCCTTCCGTCCCATTTCCCTCTCCTCCCACACTTTCCCCTCCCCTCCTCTCCCTTCCCTCCTTCCCCTGGCTTCCTCACTTTTCTCCCCCCCCCTCCTTTCCTCACCTTTATCCTCCCTTCCTCTCCTTTCTCCTCCCCTCCCTATCCCTCCCCTCCCCATCCCTCCCCTCCCTCCCCTCCCTCCCCTCCCCACCCCCATTGTAACTGTTCTCAAACTTTTACTTTCCATTGCCTCAAGACCGCGACTCATCTACTTTCTCATGCTGTGTGTGGCGGGGATGACATGGCCAAATTCCTAATGGCCTCTGTTTTGCTGTTTAGTCGCCATTTATTCACTGCTAATTATTGTTACCTGCGTATAGGAGAAGGGCGCGTGCTGATTTTGTGGTTCCTGTTGCTGCCTTTGTAGTTGTTGTTGTTGTTGTTGGTGGTGGTGGTGGGGTTCTAATTGTTGCTGCTTTGTTGTTCTAAGGAAAAACTGTGACTGAACATTTTAACCCGGTGACGTATATTTTAATAGCTTATTTTTGCTAGTGAGGGAGTTATGAGCAGTGTCCATTAGCCCAACATATTCACTTCATGAATCTCTCCAAGCTAAATAAAAGCATATGAAGGTTGCAGGAATGTTTAAATTACGTCATTACACTGAAAGGGTCATGCCTTCACTACTCCTTACCATCTAGCCAATAACAACCATCTTCGCAACCCTCCCTACCCATCCCATCACCCACCGCTATAATTCAGCCTGTCCTGCCAACTCTTAACGTCCACCCGTTTTTATGTCACCACCCTCTGTAGAATATCCAAGAGAAAATATGTTTGCCCCTCAACACCTCTTCTCATACATTATTCGCTTTCACAGGTGTATTCGTCCTGCCCCGCCCCACCACAGTGATAAACACCACCATCTCGGAAACACTGAAAATAAAGTCAGTATTATTTAGGGACCGTTAGTAGTCATTTCAAGTGTAAAAATGATTAGATGTTCATTGTCACTACACGTCCTCCTTTCTAAACTTTTTTCTTTGTTCTAATCGTATTGTGAGATTTTATAGCGGTGTCATTGAGGGTACGTGTTTAGTGTCATTATACATTGTTATCTGCTAAACTTTTTCATATTTTCATTCGCATCTACAGGTTTTCGTTTTCTGTTTTATTGTGTTTATTGTTCAGATGTTCGCTTTCATTATGTGTAGGTTTGTACAATTTTTGTCTTAGTTTCATTCGTATCCAGGGGTTTTCGTTTTCTGTTTCAGTGCATTTGTGGTTCAGATGTTCACTTTCAGTATGCGTTTTTTCTCACTTTTTGTTATAGTTTATTCGTATTGAGAGTTCATTCTGATCGCTGACCTCAGACTGTTCAATTGTTCGAATGTTGTATATTGTGTCCAAAATTCACCCAACCCGTCCGAGATATCAGAGGCAGCAGTTTCTTAGAATCATTAACCTTATCACTCGAATGAATTAAATTCCAGTGACAAATTTTCCGCTGGCGTTTTTATACTTCGATTTTTTTTTTTCAATCATGGTAGTGAAGGGATTAACTAAAGTTGTTTGTAACTTCTTCAGTCCGAGAAGTCTATCAAGTTTAGTAAAACTGTCTGGAGATATCTAGAATAGAATGTAAATGTCTGTCAGCGGATTGGAGCAATAAAAATGTTTTTCTTGTAACCCAGTAATTTACCATCGCAGTTCAGTAATGTAGTCAGTCAAAAAGATATCGTTGTACACTTCGCAGGAAACACTCTGACTCCATAGGCGATGGCTGCTGTAGAATCCCAGATGATTCTACCCGACATTGAGGAACTTCGTTTCTCAAGGATAACATATACATATTGCTTGCATGACAGTTCCTCGTCAGTAATGTTAACATAAATACTGTTTATTCAGATGATAACAGATTAATTACCACGAGACATCCGGAGGCGGTGGCTGAATCGGTAGAAAGACGACCTTCAGTCCTAATGGACCCAGGATCGAATCCATGTTGGAGCAGGGAACAGTTTGAAAGATTTGAATTCCATAAAAGCAGACTTTACTGATCTACCAGAAGACCCGCCGACATGTAAAAATACTCCCGGTAATACCAGTACACCATTCCTGTATGAGACAGCCCGAGCATATACTCAATATGGACGGTGGGTGTTAGCGCCGAAGTGGTGACATGTGGTGTGTAGGAGGACTACTGGGCCTTGGAATAGACCCTGAAGCCTTTGCCCAGGGTCGGACACATTTATATATATATATATATATATATATATATATATATATATATATATATATATATATATACAGAATATGAATCATTTAGGATATCCGACCCTTCCGGCGCTATACATTTTTTATCAGCTCTGCATAGAAATTTCAAGATTGACGGTCATATAAAAAATGAGTATACGCAGGTGGAGGTTCTAAATTTTTTATGGCTATGTATGGAGCACCTGTAAATGAAAGATGTGACCAGCCTGCATCCTGCATTATAGAGTGCAGTCTGCATCATTACAGAATGGTCAGGGATATTTTGCCATCACCATATGATCTAAGATTTGATAATACGACTCCTAATTCCTTCACTCCGATGACGTAATTTGCTTTTTAATTGCCTTCTAATGATTGTATTCAACTTAGGAGATTTTTCAAGCTGGAGGGATGATATGTATGGTGCACTTTATTAATCCTTTCACAACAAAAGGTCTCATCTAAGTTCAGAAGAATACGTGTGTAGATAACAAGAACATACAAAAAATATCATTCGATTGAAGTTCATCCTTTCAACCGTGGCACTTTTTTTTTCACCCGTGTCATGAAAAGAAGGATATGAGAGCGGTGCGTGCTTACTGTCTTCTTGTTCTTACGCTTGTAATACGGCCACGTCCATATACAGTAGGCCTGCGTATAACTCCCATCTGTGCTTGGTATGTAACATCCACCCTACTCAATCACTCAACGCCATCACAGCTTATTCCACTCATTCCTGGTTCACCAGTTCCATCTGTTCTGTGATTCCTACCCCTAAGCCTCACCATACATACACACACAACGAGCTCTTAAGAGAGAATGGTGACATGTACCTTCTCACCACCGCCACTGTCCTTCATACAACGCCCATCTTCACAGGGTGTATGCATCCTGCCTTGTCCACCGCCATCCTTTTTTCAGCGTAGGAAAGACGTCCTCTGGCTGAAGAAGTGAAACAAATAGAAAATTACGTTCGTAAATTTTAGTACTGATAATTTCGAAACTTGGATTTGGCAAATTCACAGCTTCAGTCCTAAGGACCGCAGTTGTGTTTTCATGTCACGGAACCTACTCCGTCCCCTCCCCATCACATAGTACTTGTAGTGCCGTAGAGCAGAACGCGAGTTGACCAGCCTCTCAACCCCCCACTGACCGTAATACCGCCTTGTCAACTCGCCTTTTGTCTCCGGGTTGCCTTCATTCACACCCACTGCCACGGTGACTCTGTTATTTTCGGTTTCTGTGGTTGGGTGTTGCTGATTTACAGAGCAGTATTACAGATGTTTCTGAGTGGTGTATGGAGAAGTGTTGCAAGTGTCGTTTTTGAGTTGTGGTGAAGAGCACCCTAGTGGATATAATCTGTCTGTGCTGTGGGAGGCCGTGTTGCCAATGAATAACTAATAAGGTGACAGTGCAGTTTGCATCGTGTTGTGTCAGCATGCTGAATAATAAGATTAGATAGCATCTTTAGTGGCTACACTTTCAAGGCTTTTTGTAGACTAGCTGCTGTAGATGATTTGCATTTACTTTAAACAACTGGGTCACTCCCAGAGCTTGAATACTGTCATAGTTGCATGAAATTCGATCAGCCTTGTGTATGAGGCAGGAATGAGGCTGCCTGGTGAATAGTGAGATCGACTCTCCAGAGTGACGACACTTGGCCACCAAGTGAGCTGAAAAGGGTTAGACATTTTCGTCAAAAACAAACGCTCTATGGTATATGTTAGAAGAGATGTGGGGCCCGGCTGAAAATGAATCGATCAATTAGCTCTGTTGTCGTCCATTCTCAGGGTTTGATAGGAAGTTAAGAGGTAAATTTTTCAGAACACAGTTTGGCGAAAATTTATGTCATTAAATTATAGGTTGGAGGTCCAAGGTAATATACTGTAGGTAAACATACTCTTTGCGCGACTTCTTTCATATTTGTCTGTTACTGATGGCTAGAAAGGAAATTGTTAGCTATCAAGCTCGGACCAGCAGTGTGAAGCTTGATATCATCATCATCCTAACATTTCTTTTTTCACCAAAGGTTGGTGTGAGGTAAACTATGAGGTACAGGTGTATAGGGTGGTCCGTAAGTAGCTTTCTACTAGAAACTCACGCGGCAGTGTGTTAAACGTTGCGGGGACGGCTCAGTTGGCTAGTGTGGGCGTGGTTGTGGCAATGGGAGTAGGAAATGACTAAGTGATGCAAGATAGATACTGATAACACTAGGCCGTCCCCACAACGCACGAGATACCGCCCAGTGAGTGTAAATGGGAGCGTTATATGGGCTACCCTGTATTTAACCCCTTAAGCCCAAGGACGTATTTTCAGCTGTATTCTTGCTACCATATAATAACTTTGTTTACATGAAGAGAGAATTTTCTAACTGGAGGAGTTACATATAGCCTACACTAACCCATCCAGTAGGAGAAGCCTTTCTTGAGTTAAATACAATCGTCTGAAAGTAGCAAGAATAAACTGAATTATCACTGGATTCGAGGCTAACCCCTTCAATCTGACGACGTATTTTACAGCTATGATGTGGCTATTTCCAGACAATTTTAATCACCTTAGGATAAAGTTGCGAACTGGTGGGGTTGATGTAGCCTCCATGTTGCCTTCATAAACAAAGGTCCTTCGTAAATTGAATAAAATCGTTTGGAGACGGGAAGAATCAGCTGTAGAATACGCCATGGGTTTCAAGGGGTTAATGCTGTTAAAAGGTGTTGGTGGTTGTTGATGTGGTCATGCATGATTTTTGGTGTACAGTACATATATATCTCACTTATCGACATACTTAAAGTGGCTTTGAAAATTTCGTAACGCCTCTTCTTAGCAGTCTATTTTGTACATTTCACGTACGTATCAAGTTATGTACTGTTGATGCAAACTTTATCGATGTTAAAACGACATAAATTAGTCTAAATGAGAATGTTAAGGTAACAGCTAAAGACGAGGTGGTACGAAGCCTTGTGTCACCTAGAATATGACACTAACCTCAGAGCCTCGTGGTTTTGTAATATGAGACCCTCAGAAGCAGAGACAGACAAGCGCCGATAACCCATAGAGGAGATATGAAGGTAACATTTCATTAATTAATTTATTATTAATATTATTATTGTTTTGGCGCTTGTCTCCCCTCCCTTTGGTTCATGTTTCCCTTCACATCTGAGCCTCTCGTACAACCTAGCACTAACCCTTGATTTGCTCTCCCTCCTTCAGCTACTACCACAACCCCTACCGTGGCGGGTTTACCTCATTAACCACGAGCATCACTTTTACACTAACCCTGCATTAACCGTTGCTATGCTCTCTCACTTCCAGTCACCGCTGTATCCTACCCCCCTTACCATCCTGGAACTACTTCACTAACCCCAGCATCACTAACCCTGCACTAACCATTGCTCTGCTCTCTCGTCTTCAGCCGCCACTTCTACCCTCCCTACCATGGCGGGCCTCCCCAGGTGTGGCCACAGGGGTACTTCAGGTAACCAAAACAATATCTTTTCAACGTCTCGTGTTACTCTAGCCTTCACGTTGATTTTACGTATCCTGGATACTGTCTGTCTGTCTGTCTGCCTGTCTGTCTCTGTCTCTGTCTCTGTCTCAGTCTGTCTGTCTGTCTCTCTCTCTCTCTCTCTCTCTCTCTCTCTCTCTCTCTCTCTCTCTCTCTCTCATTGATTTACGTTTACCTACTGCTTTTCTATCCTGTACTTAATCGTTACGTGAAATTGGCCTTATGTTTACGCTGTCCTCGCCGCCTCTCACTTTCCTCGATCGTTCGCTGATTATTTCTATCTCAAATGTGGTCTTTTGCGAATCTAACTTTATATTTGTGCCATCACCTCGACCCACAACACTCAATTCTTCTCAGTGATTATACGTATCCCCGATTTGGTCAGTGTGAAGTATTTGTCTCATGGTATCATAATTCTTTACGTTCGTTATACTCCTTATATTTAATCTCACTTTGATTCTTCACATTTGTTTATTTGTATCCTGACTTGTTAATTCTCAGAAACTGGGAAGTGTTGTCCCCGTTCTTTCACTTTACACATTTTGATTGTTTATATTTCTTTCATCTGTTAAATTCTGTACGTTCGTTATACTCCTTATATTTAATCTCACTTTGATTCTTCGCATTTGTTTATATGTTTCCTGATTGGTTAATTCTGTGAAACTGACAAGAAGCGTTGTCCCCGTTCTTTCACTTAACACATTTTGATTGTTTATATTTCTTTACACTTGTGCTGATTTAGACCATTACGTGAAATTACTATAAAATTAGTGCTATCTTCATTGTCTTTCATTATTTTTTATTCTTCTCAGCTGATTATACTCACCCTATTTATTGTGAGAGACTTACATTAATTTCCTGCTTCATCCGTCACCTATCTCAGTCCCGCTGCGGTATGCTCATGAACTTTGGAGGCAGCTTAGTCCCTACCACCTTTCACGTAGCTAATTGACCATGCAGCTCGTTAATATTCCCCTTTACCTTATTTATGCCAATCTGTCGAAAATAAAAAGCAGTAGATATAATACGACAAATTAAATACTGAGATATAAATTGGACGGTTAAGTATTAAGGTCTCAAGCACATAATTAATCTTTTAACTAAGATATCTATCCGTCGGCTATGTGCTGGTCATTATAGGACTTCCCCCCCCCCCTCCAGGATGGACATCTCGCATTCAGGGGGAAAAGAACCTTCTCCTTCGACCTTTTCGCTACGAGAGGTCTCCCAGACATGATTAAAATCATCCGAAGGTGGCAAAAAACAAATTAGAAAAAGGCGTCATCGTTCAGAAAGTCTTATTTGGCAATGATGGGGTGCTAAGGAGTCTCCGATGCCCACCAGAATACGATTCTTGTCTTTCTCTTATCTAGCCCATTCGGCTTCCCATGTTTGTACCTCACATAACTGGCTATAATTTTCCGCGTTACTAAGATTATAGTAGGAAGAACAAGAGACATGGGGAAATTCTGCATTCTTCCCTCCATCCTCCATGCAAATATAATCGGCAGTTACGACTGTGAAGCAACTATCACATTCCTCTCGTAACTAAGACTTTTTTTTGTAGGAATAAATCTGCACTCTCCTATCCCTTTCCTTCCCACAAAAACAAAACTTAGTTACGACAGGGACCAGCCAGAAATATAATTTGGGGGAGGGGGGGGGCACAATGACTAACCATGAGAAATATAGAAACACAATGCACTTCACCATTTGGGTTGATGTATGGCAAAATCACCCATCTTTGCTGATTTATATTTTATTACCTCAAGATACTAAAAAGATAATAAAAATAATAACTTCAAAATTCGAATATATCTCACACCTAAAGTAAGGTAAATCTTAAATAATATATGTACAGTATATACGAGACTTTTTGCTCAGAATTGCATATTTTTTCAGTTCTCCAAATACATGACATACCGAGTATTACACCGGGGATTAAACAAGTATTCGACATTTAAGATTCGCAGTCTATTCTCGAACACGCGTAGAAATTTCTAGCCCCCCCCTCCCACCGGCTGCGCCACTAACAGGGACAAGATCTTAAGTTTTTTTGTGAATCA
>NC_137023.1:42914977-43097222 GCF_032717465.1 Coenobita brevimanus
TATTTCCAGACATTTTGCTCAGGTTTGGATAATGCCGTGGTAGTTGAGAGGTTAATGAAGGCCGTATTTAACGCCTCCAATTAAGAAATAAAAATCTTTACTGAACTGGATAAAATTGCCTGGAATTAACAAGAATATAACAAAAAAGACCGCATCGTATGATAAAGACTCCGATTTTACCCAGCGATGCCATTACTCCTTTGTTGTCCCTTCCACGGTCACCTCTGGCTGTGATGTTGGCGAGTACCTGAATCAGTGAATGGGCCTTATTAAAAGTTACCATGAAGTCCCTGGTGAGTGTCATACCTCCCCAGTGCCGCTGCGTATATTTTGGGGCAGTTTTTGTTGGAAGGTAGGGAAATTCACTCTGGGAACGATCCTGTATCATGGAAGTGACTGAGTGGAGCTGGCTGGGAATATGGATGATTGACATACACTAACATGTGCTGTAACCCAGGCATCCAGATATACACATGTACTCATGTACATATCTCTATATGCACGCATAGCTTTACAGTTACACCCACTCTTGCACATACAAGCACACTTACACAAAGTCACGCATACCACCACACCTTAACATGCACACTGACACAGATACCCCCACACATATATCCATGCACACACATACATGCAGACATCCACACTCACACATGCTCAGACACATACACGCCCACACCTACACGTACACAGTGACAACTACATATACATGAACACTGACACGAGAGACAGGACGTGTGTGCTGGAGAATCCCCAGGTCCTGTCCTCCCCACTTACTATTTTTTAACCAGCCCATACCCCACTGACCGGGCTAATGTATGGCCCGGCCTGCACTATATGTGCAGGAAATCATCGAACGAACGAACGAACAGACACCCATACACATATCCGTGCACACATACATACATACCACACAGTCGCACATACACAGTGGCACACACTCACACATGCATAATGACACATACACCCACACACATGCATAATGACACATACACCCACACACATACACACTGACACATAGAACCACACCATACATGTACAGTGTCACGTTGACAGCCCCTATACACATATATCCACACTCACACCTACATGTTGATACCTGCACTCACACGTACACACCGACACCCACACCCACATACACACGTGCACACTGGCATATACACGACCACATCCCTATATTCACAGACAGCTCAACATGACACCTAATTTGCTTAGATTTCACACACACACACACACACACACACACACACACACACACACACACACACACACACACACACACACACACACACACACACACACACACACACACACGCACACACAAGTGGGCCAAAATGCTCTCAGTAATGTCAGTCACGTAGAACAGGTGTTTTTTTCCTTGGCTACTAAAGTATAACAAAATTTCACCAGTTTTTGGAGCATCGTCCAGTTCAGTGACACTATTTTTTTCAGTTCATTTTGGCTTGAAATCTCTCCTAGCTATCTGTCTGTCTGTTTATCTATCCATCTATCTATCTGTGTCCATTTATATACCTTTCCATCTGTCTGTCAGTCTGTCGATCTATCTATCTGTATTTATGTGTATTTGCTTATATATACACATTTACTCAATCTGTTTTCTCCGAGTCTTGCTTTGTGTGTGTGTGTGTGTGTGTGTGTGTGTGTGTGTGTGTGTATTCATCCCACAACTTACGAGCTTTCATGTAGCTGTGTATTTAACCATTAACCTTAACCTTGTATTTATTCAGCCAGTGCGGTCCATTTTTACCTCTCTCTCTCTCTCTCTCTCTCTCTCTCTCTCTCTGATCCTCGGTAGTTTAAAGTATTTCAAGGATGTGAGCGCGAAGAATAGCTTATCGACGGTGAACGGGATCGACATGATGTGATAGCATACCTGACAGAACCCCCCCCCCCTCTTTCTCTCTCTTTCTCTCTCCGTGTGTGTGTGTGTGTGCTACAATTCTCAGTACAGTAACTAAAAATAACATGGTTGCTGTTTATATTGGGCATATTTATGTGATCCGTATGCTACTTGTTGTGTAAAGGTTGTAATAATGTCATCATCACCATCTTCATCATCAGAATCGTTGTTTTCGTCTTCGTCGTCGTCATCATTGTTTCGAGCCAGTGATGGGAATGAGATAGGGTTCAGAGAACAAGGAAAAAGTTATTACGAAAGAGAGGATCATTAACAGTGTCCAGTGAAATGAACTAGACACATTTTCATACATTCAAGCCCCTGGAATCCTGGCTCCACTTATCAAACAAGAAAAACAGGCTATGATAGTGAAAAGTTGACATCCTTTTTCATAGCCTACTTTGACCCGAATTATGAAAGTCTATCTATCTTTTGCCAGACACCACAATCCCGCAAGGGGTGGCCATTTGACTCTGAGTTATCTGTTTTACGGAGAGGGTGACTAACTCTTCACCAACCCACCTGTTGACACGTAGGGAGCTCGTATGGTTTGGTTATATTGTTACCACCCAATGTTGTAAATGGTTTCTTGGCTTACAGGATACCATTTGGCTTGTCACTCAATGTAAAGCCACCTGTAAATGAAGAAAAGCAATAAGAAGTGACAGGAAAGATGGGAGAAATAGGAAGAGAGGAGGGCAGGCACAGAAAAAGAATGATAAAGTCTAAGGAAGAAGTAGGCAGCACTACATCAAGTGAGTGGATAATGGTCGCCACCACCTACTACAAATTATAAAAGTACAGTATCATTTTTTTTTTCACTGCTGGTTGTAGTGCTTTTGATTTTCTTTGAGCTTTTCTGGAAGTGAAACTGTGTTACTGGGTTAATAATTATAATGCGGTATTGATATTTTGAATTTTCTTGGATCATTACCCTTCTTAGTCTTTTTTTTTTTTTTTTTTTTTTTTTCGCGTTTGTAAAAATTGAGGTCTCAATACAGTTTTTAATAAAAATTTTGCCTAACCGGAACTGTTATCTTTAATGTAATTGTATGATTATTGATTAAAAAGTCAGTGATGTTTTAATATAACGTAGTTTGAATTATACTTTCTCTTGTGGTTTCCAGTCGTCTGCGAACAAGAAAAATATGAGTTTTCTTGATTAAAACAAAACCCATGATTAATAAGATTTCAGAACCATGATTCCGACTTGTGGCTTCTTTCAGCTGCACTGGAGCTGAAAATGTGAGAATATATTAATTTTTACCGTGAGGACAATCAGTCTCACTGGTTTGTCTCAGTTTGGTATACTTGTATATTGTGGTACCATAAGTTTATCATTCTTGTGTGATACAGTTGGCTTTTATTGTACTATGGGATCTTATTACGGTGACCCATCAATAATAATAATAATAATAAAAATAATAATAATAATAATTAGAGGACAGTTTGCATTGGCAGTGATTTAATGGCCCAGGATAACAACCATAACGTATACCAGTCTGTTGTCAGACACCGCATTCTGTGAGGGATGTCTTAGACAAAAGAACCTCTAGGTGTGTCTGTCCCTGATCAGCAGTGACCCCTCTTCCCACCACACACCAGCACCCACCATAACAAACTCGCGTACCTTATCCTGTTTCTCCTTCAACATCTCCCTTTTCATCTCCCCACCACCTCACTCCTTATCAACCCTTCACTCCTATGCCACTGCTGGAATCAATCTGATTTTATTAAACTGAATGAGTTGTTACATAATTTCATAATTAATATTTTCTTTTAATAAAGTTTGTTTCTCCTTCCACATTCTGCTTCTCCCGCAATGAAGGTATGCTCCATTTGTTCGTACACAAATGGAACTTCAGTTTATTTCCTAAAATGAAACTGAAATTGAGCCTCTCCTAAATCTGCTACCCAAAATGAGAGCTTAATGTACGAGTATACATACAGTACATGGATGCCCATTTGCTGTACTGTGTGTGTGTGTGTCATGGATTTTGACATACTAACGTCGGAAGGTGATTCTAGGGTTCATTTTGAGTAAAAAATAGTAAAAAATGCAGCATTAGCTTGGGTCCAGTTCTGGACTCCTTCAGATGGCTGAAAATGGTCTCCCTTATAATTCACCCTCGAGATTATCGGTAGCTGTAGCACCATAACGTATGAGGTTGGACCACTGAGCTCAATAGTATGGAGGGGCTTTCAGGGTACTGTTGTGATTTGTGATAGATGTGGTGTTGTCTTGTGTGATGATTGATATTTTGTGTGATGTGGTGTTGTGTGATGTGGTTGATGTTCTTTGTTGCAGTTTCATGTTGTAGTGATGTATAAGCTGATAGTGTTGTGGTATGCAACTGACCTGTTACTGTTTTGCAGCTCTGCTTACGACAGGGGACGGATGTCGCCCTACCGGAGTGACCACCGCGGACACTCCACTGCCAGCAATGGCTATTCCTCAGGTACCACCCTTGCTCTGTTCAGTTCACATGCTGCTTGACATTACCTTTCACTCTTGCCTTCATGTTCGACCTAACTCCAGCACACATTCACATCACACACCGTCAGCTTTATTCCTTCTCCTTTTGCGCTCTATACTCTCGACCCATCACTCGCCACACACTCAGTTTCCTCCCATCTCCCCATCCTACCCAACTTTTGATCATACCTTCTACTTTCGCTGTTGACCCTCACTTTGATGCACATTGATTAAAATATATTTCTTCCCTCACTCTGTTTAGGACTGTCAGCTTTCACTCATGCATTCACTCAGTTTTCTCCCTTCCCCACTTCCCACCTGCTTTGACCCTTACTCCTGCACTTATTCAGTACTGGTTCTTTCCTCGCTGCCCATCAGACTCTTGACCTCACTTCTGTACACTCTCAGTTTTCATGATTCCCTCACAACCTCTCTCTCTCTCTTCAGTGTCTCCTGCAGCCACAAGGCAGTTCTCTCCCACATAGTCATCTAATACTTGAGCCTCTCTAACACTTACTTTTTTTCTTCTTCATAGATTTCCCACCTATGGTTTACTGTTGCTGTTTCTCATTTTTTCCTCTTACATCCACCTTCACCTCTCTGCTTCTGTACTTCCACATATTTTTCTCTTCCTTCTCTCCTCCTCACATTCACTTTCATCTTCCATTTCCTTTTCCTCTCCCATTCATTCTCATGCAAACTCATTGCTTCTTGCTCCATCCACACTGGTCTCTGCATTCTTCAAACCGTATTCTTAAAACCGAGAGTGCAAGGTAAAAGACAAGTCCTCATTTTTCTGATGTTAATAAATGAACACATGATGCGCGAAAACAGGAGTTCAGCATCTCTGCTTCAGTATTGATTGTGATTTGTAATGTAGAATTTAACTGGTCACGTGGGTGCAGCAGCACAAGGATATAAAGGTTTTCATGGGGAATAAATTTATGGTTCTGTACTAGGAATGCAGAAGGTGAGAAGATACTAAAGTTTGGAGGGGCACTGAACTTGATTGCTTACAACACAGTTTTTTGGAGAGGTTAGAGTAGGCTAATTACTTGGAAGCCTGGGGATAATAGTAGCCAGATAGACCATTTCCTGGTTAGGAGGACTGATAGGAGATTAGTGAAAGATATGAAAGTTATAGGGAGTGAAGAGTGTGTGCAGCAACACAAATTACAGTTATGTGGCATGGTACTTAAGATTCGGGTAGTGGAGAAAAGGACCTATGCACCCAGGAGGATAATAAGGAAAAACCAAGCCGCAAGGGATGTCTTCTATAGCAAGATGAGTATAGCGGTGGCCGAACAGGAAACTGTAGACAGAGGTGTCAGTGAGCATTACAGAGCTGTCAAGAACAATCTTCTGAGTGCTACTGATTCAGTGTGTAGATGGATAAGAGGCTCACCAAGACATAAGGTTACATGGTGGTGGGATGAGGGTGTAGAAACAGCAGTTAAGGAGAAAAGACTTTTCCAGGAATGGAAAAGGGTTGATAACAGAGAGGAATATTAGGCTGCCAAGTGTAGGGCCAAAAAGGAGGTATGCAATGCAAAATCTGATTCTCAGAAACTTTTACTGGATAGCTTTAATAGTGCCAAACGGAGCAGTGTGGTATTTACGGTGGCAAAACAGATGGAAATAAAAACAGGGATATCATAGGTGAATTGTGTGTGATGAATGGTGAAAGTGTAGAGGTGGTAAGTGAAGCTATTAAGGGTGCTTGAAGAGAGTATTATACTGTAACTGGTTGCTAAATGAGGAGTTTGGTACTGAGAGGGATTGGAGTCAGTGGATCCAATGTTTGTCCCTTTGCCTTTGATTGATGTTGATACCATTAACAGGGGAATGAACAGGATGCAGTTGGGGAAGGTAACAGGTGTGTTTGGGTTGACTGCCAAGACTGTTGAAAACCTCAGGAGCTATAGGTGCGGATTTAGTTACTAAATTGATAAATTTAATTTTACTGTTCATGATTGTGTTTTTCCTGATGACAAGCAGAAGAGCTTGATTGTAAATGTTTATAAGGAAAAGAGTGATGCCCTGTAAAGAAGAATTATAGAGACATAAAGCATTTGGATCAGAAGGTATGATAAAGGAAAGAGTGAATATTGATGAGATGTATTTTGGGTTTATGCCAGGCAGAGGGACCACTGACACAATACCAGGTAATCATTGTCCAACAGCTTCAGGGATAACACAAAGGAAGGAAGAAACAGCTGTACTATGTTTTTGTTAAGTGCAGAAGGCTTTTGACAGAGATCCTAGGGAGGAGATGAAGTGGGCAATGAGAGAGTTTGGGATCAAGGAATAACTGGTTAAAATGGTTATAGCAATTTACAAGGGTGCTTGCACCCAGAAGTGAGTGACTGAAGGTTTGAGTGATGAGTTTTCTGTGGGTGTTGTTGTGCATCAGGGGATAGTTTTAAGCTGCTTATTGTTTACTGTGGCGCTTGAAGCTCTTTCATGTGACTTTAGAATTGGACATCCATAGGAAGTGTTGTATACTGATGATGTTGACTGCGAGAACAAAAAGGAGCTGAAAGAAAGATTTAGGACATGGATAGATGGAAAGGGATACAAGGGTTTGAGAGTAAATGTGGATAAAATAAAAGTGATGATGGAGAGGGCTGGTAGCAGTACTGTCAGAGTAAGGAGAGTGTGAGCATGTGAAGTTTGTCACAAGGGGATGGGAAGTAACTTCAATCTTGCACAGTGTTTGTGGTAACTGGGTGCATAGGAGATGTAGTGGTATTAGAGGTAGACTGCAAAATCATGCTGGTTTCATACAAAGTCATGCAGATTTTGTACAAAATCATGTTGATTTTTTGTGTGCTGTGTGCAGAGAGGAGCATGAAGAGACTGAGATGTGGGAAAGGAGTGATCTTGCTGGAGATTCTTGAGTCTGTGGAGTTTTGTTGTTTGGGGGACGTTATGCGCTAGATGCACGGCTGGGTAAGGAGTGGCTGGAAGAAATTGTGGGAGTTGAGGTCCCTCCTGATGTTGGAGAGGGCTCACCCTGCATGGTAAGGGTCCTTGTATGCAGCATGTGCAAGGAATACAATGCTGCATGGTAGTGAGACCAGGGCAGTAAAGGAAGAGGATATTTGTAGGCTCAGACATGCAGAGATGATAATGATTACATGGGTTTTTAACGCATCCTTGAATGACAGGCCTGCAAGGATAGACATGGAGAGCTGCCATTAGGTGACCATAGCCAATGCATGCAAGCATGTTGGAAATTTTATAAATGAAATGAAGCAAAATTAAGTGAATGCAGGCCAGTCACATCTTGTACCGTGCATATGATTGTATTGAAGTTTATTGCAAAAATTTAGAAGTTCTCTTCTCCTAGTTATTTTAATTTTTCTGTACTACCTTTAACTTTTAGAGAGGTGAAGTCAGTGAATGTACGGTGAGGTTGGATGATGAGGAAATGGAAAATGTGAGTACGTTTAGGTACTGGGGTAGTGTGATGAGTAAGCATGGAAGTTTGGAGGGTGAAGTGCTTGAAAGGGTACTACAGGGAAGAAAGATTGCTGGTTCCTTGAGGGTAGTGATAAGAAACAGGGAAGTGAGCATGGAAGTGAAAAAGTTATTACATGACAGTGCTGTATTGTGATACCAACTCTAATGTACGGAGGTGAAGCTTGGACGTTGTTGGAGGGGCACAAGTCAAGAGTGAGAGCAGTGGAAATGAGTTATTTGAGAGGAGCCTGTGGAGTCACATGGAGAGACAGACTGACAAATGAGGATGTGAAGGAGCGTTGTTGTGTGGATGAGGATGTGATAAGAAGCGTTAGGGGGAACACGTTGAGGTGGTTTGGCCATGTGGAGAGGATGGAGAGTGAGAGACTGATGAGGAGAGTGTATGTGAGTGGGGAGGGGGGGTAGAGAGGGTGGGGAAGGCCAAGGATGAGTTGGAGGGATGGAATGGAGTGGTATATGAGAAAGGGGGATGTGAATTGGGAGCAGGGCAATGAAATGGCGGGGGACAGGGTGACGTGGAGGCAATTTGTTTGTGGCCATCTCATATAAGAGATTAAGGCATCTGGCAATAGATAGATAGATAGAGAGACCTTTAATCTCATTTTGACCTGCTGCCATGCCTCACTATTGCACTTATGTTTTACCCCATCTGTCTCTTGACTTTCACAACTTCCATCCACCTTACTCTCTCATCTTTGTATTTCACAGTTTTAATGATCTTCCTGTATTCTCACTTTTACTCTCATTCACATTTTCCCCTTGCCTTTCCTTCCCATTGTCACCCCAACTTTTCTTGCTCATTATCACACTCACACCCCCCAGTATCCCATTTTCATCTTCATTTCTGCAATTTATGGCCCATAATTCACAGCCTTACTGTCTGCCATCTCTGTTTACTCCAACACAAACCATACCTTTCACTTCTGTCTTTGAGTCTCAGAAATACATTCTTCTGTTTTATACTTACTTTCACCCATTCCATCCGTTGTACATCAGTTCTCATCCCCAGCTGCCATGCACCCCTTATCTTTCTCTGTTTTACAGCCTGTATACCTTTTGCCCTTTAATTCAAACTCATCTTGTTTTCAAGCTTGCATTCTTAATTGCTCACTTTTAAGCCCCTCATAAATCCCTCCATATCCCTACCTTCACTCCAGTTTTGCTTTTACCTGTCTTCCTATTTCACTTCTGCCTCTCTTTTATCTCTTACCTTACTCATGTCTCATAGTCCTGTATTCACCTCTGCCACATATTTTTTATTCTTACATTTTCTTACACCATGACTTTTATCTGCTACCATATTTATAACTTACTGTACTCTTTTCATTTATTACTAATTTAACCCCCTCTCCCTTATTTGATTTTGGCTTTTACTGTATTTGGTATATATCACTATGAACATCATCTTTACTGAACCTTTTTCCACCTAAGGATAGGGTGATACCTTTATATGTATATCAGATATAATGCAAGATCAGTACCACTCAATGGATGGATTTTAATGAAGAAAGTTAGTATGCCTTGTGTCTGACATGTATTTCAAGGCAGAATTTGGCTCATTTCATCAACTTGCAAAGAATATTGTATGATTTAATGTCAGCAAACTTTTGTTGTATCAGTATTTCCATATTTGACTGCATGTCTTAGGGTATGTATATGAGGATTAAAGACTAGTAGTTTTCCTCTCACTGTAATTAACAAAGTTTTATGTAAAATAGAGGGGAATTTGTAATTCAGATCTTAGGTTCATCTTTCTTTGAATAATCTTGTGATGCTACCAGTTCTGTCTTCCCCAGACAATGGGTCGGCGGGCAGTGGTGAGGATGGCCCCACATATGTGCTGGAGCATTTGGCCACCTTTCGGGTCTCACCAGAGTCAGACTTGGTGTACCCAGCGGATGGGATGCGCCGCCTCCTGCACATGGAGAAGACCTCTGGTATTTGGACTCAAAAGATGCTTCTCCGCCTTGACAAGAAATGGGTTTACATTCAGTCACATGAAAATGGAGTGAGTTCAAACAAATGTTGCACTGTCAGCTATTGTTTTATGATAATTTACTGAATTGCAAACCGCGACAACAAGTGGGTTGGTGGAGGGTTAGTGCTCCTCCCCAGAAAACAGCAATTTAAAAATATGACCAAGAAGCCTTGGAAAAGGACTGACCAACAGGTGACAACTAAGGATCGAACAAAGGACATGGTATGGATTGCTACATGGAATGTAAGGAGTGCAAATGATGAGGTGAAAGAGAGATTGTCCAGTGCTTGAGGGTGCAAAAGTGGATGTATGTGGATTAACTGAAACTAAGTGGACAGGTGAGAGTGTGAGAGAATGGGAGTATGGATGGGGTATATGTGCAGGAGTGGGTGAGAATGAGAGGGCAAAAGAAGGAGTGTGTATTATGTGCAAGAAATGGAAGGAGAACGTAAGAGGGTATGGATCAGTTGGCTAAAGGATTGTGTGGGTAAGATTGAAAGTTGGACTACAAATGTGGGCGATTGTGTGTGTGTATGCACCAACACAAATCATGCAAACAGAGTGAAAGAATAGTTGTGGACAACTGTGGAAGTATGCATGGAAAATTTTGAATGTAATGAGAGTATTTTTGATTGGAGATATGAATGGAAAAGTAGGGAATGTGAAGGTGGATGAAGTAGTTGGTGAGTGGGGTGTGCCTGTAGAAGTGGATGAGAATGGCAGTGCTCTAGTGGACATTTGTGCTGGGAGGGGGTTGGTGATAGCCAATACCCTCTTCAGACACAAAATGATCTGCAGGTGTACGTGTCGAGTGATGAGAAGGGTGAATGAACAAAAGACAATGATTGATTATGTGCATGTGGATGACAGAATGAGAAGGTGTGTAATGGATGCAAGAGCATATAGATGATGGGGGAATGGACTTTATGACCACCATTTGGTGGTGGTGAAAGTCAAGGTTCATATGAAATGGAGGATTAGTGCCCCTCCCCGGAAAACAACTAACTAAAAAAACAAACAATAAGCCTCGGACAAGGACTGACCAAACGTTGACGACCAAGGACCGGACAAAGGACATTGCAATTGGAACGTGGAATGTAAGGGGAGCAAATGATGAGGTGAAAGAGAGAGAGATTGTCCAGGTGCTTGAGGATGCGAAAGTGGATGTATGTGGAATAACTGAAACAAAATGGAGAGGAGAAAGTGTGAGAGAATGGGAGTATGGATGGGGTATATGTGCAGGAGTAGGTGAGAATGAGAGGGCAAAGGAAGGAGTATGTATAGTTGTGAGTAAAAGATGGAAGAGGAGCATAGGACAGTATGGATCAGTTGGATCAAGGATTGTGTGGGTAAAGTTGAAAGTTGGAATACAAATGTGGGTGATTGTGTGTATGTATGCGCCAACGCAAGATCGTGCTAGAAGAGTGAGAGAAGAGTTCTGGACAAATGTAGAAGTGTGCATGGAAAAGTTTGGAAGGAATGATAGAGTGTTTTTGATTGGTGATATGAATGGTAAAGTTGGGAATGTGAAGGTGGATGGAATAGTTGGTGAGTGGGGTGTGCCTGCTGAGATAGATGAGAATGGGAGTGCGTTAGTGGACATTTGTGCTGGGAGGGGGTTGGTGATGGCCAGTACCCTCTTCAGGCATAAAATGATCCACAGGTATACATGGCGAGTGATGAGAAGGGTGGGTGGTGAATTGAGTGAAAGGAAGGCAATGATTGATTATGTGTGTGTGGATGAAAGGATGCGAAGATGTATATTGGATGCAAGAGTTTATAGAGGTTGGGGGAGTGGACTTTCTGATCACTACTTGGTGGTGGCCAAAGTTAAAGTTCAAGTAAGATGGAGGAATAGAAGAAGGGAAAGACGAGAGGAAGGAGTAGTTGCAAGGAGAGTGGAAAGGTTACAAGAGGATGAGAAAAAGGCAGAGTATAAGAGAGAAGTGGAGGAACGATTGGGCAAATATGAGTTGGAGCAGATGGGGGACGTGGAAGGTGTGTGTAGAATATTTACAGAAGAAATATGTGCAGCATGTGATGTGGTGTGTGGAAGGAAGAGAAGACGGAGGGGGGGTGCAAGGAACAGCGTGGTGGACTGAAGAGGTGAAACGGGCTGTGGCACAAAAGAAGAAAGCATACAATGAATGGATGAGAAATAAGGACATGGAAGAAGTTGAGAGGCGGAAGACGAGAGTTATATGTAGAAAGAAAGAGAGAGGTGAAAAGATTAGTAAGAGAGAGTAAGAAGAGAGTGGATGAGGAATTTGGAAGGAATTTGAGTGTAAAGTGGAGGGACTGTAAGAAAATGTTCTGGAAAGAGGTGAAAAGAGTAAGAGAGGGTGGAAGTGGAGTTAGCAGGGGAGTGAAAGATAAAAATGGTAGATTACTAGTGGAGAAGGGAGAAAAAGTGAGGAGATGGAGAGAACACTTTAAGGAATTGTTGAACGTGGAGGATGGAAGTAATGCGAGTATAAGTGGCTGGGGAATGGCTGGAAGGAGGAGGGAGGTGAGAAGACAGGAAGAAATCAGTAGGATAGAAGTTGTGGAAGCAATGAAGAAAGTTAAATCAGGGAAAGCCCCAGGAATTGATGGAGTGTGTGGTGAAATGCTGAAGCATGGGGGAGAGATAGTAGTAGAATGGATGTGGAAGATGTGCATATTGGCCTGGGAGGAAGGTAGAGTCCCGGAGGATTGGAAGTCAGGTATAATTATTCCCTTGTACAAAGGAAAAGGGAAAAAAGAAGTGTGTGGTAATCATAGGGGCATTTGTCTTCTTAGTATAATAGGAAAAGTATATGGTAGGATACTTATTGACAGAGTTAGAGAAAGGACAGAGAAATTAGTTGGAGAAGAACAGGGAGGCTTTAGGAAGGGAAGAGGTTGTGTAGATTAGATATTTATTCTCAGATCTTTAGTGGAAAAGTTTCTAGAGAAGGGAAAGAAGTTGTATGTGGCTTTCATGGATTTGGAGAAAGCATATGACAGGGTGGATAGACTAGGATTGTGGAAAGTGTTAAGAATATATGGAATAGATGGGAAGTTGTTGAATGCTGTGAAGAGTATGTACGATGGTGCGAAGGCTGCAGTGCGTGTGGATGGTGAACTAAGTGAATTTTTCTCTTTGAAAGTTGGGTTGAAACAGGGATGTGTCATGTCTCCATGGTTGTTCAATCTGTACATGGATGGGGTAATAAAAGAGGTACAAGGTAGGGTAGTGGATGTTGGAGTGGCCCTGGTGAGAGAGGATAGTGTTTGGAAACTCCCTGTACTGTTGTTTGCAGATGATACAGTGTTGTTGAGTGAAGACAAAGTGGAGCTGCAAGGCTTGGTGGATGAGTTTGAGAGAGTGTGTAAGAAACGGAATCTAAAGGTGAATGTAGGGAAGGGTAAAGTGATGGTCTTTGAGAGAGGTGAAGTCAGTGAATGTACAGCGAGGTTGGATGGTGAGGAATTGGAAAATGTGAGTACGTTTAAGTACTTGGGTAGTGTGATGAGTAAGGATGGAGGTTTGGAGGGTGAAGTGCTTGAAAGGGTACAGCAGGGAAGAAAGGTTGCTGGTTCTTTGAAAGCAGTGATAAGAAACAGGGAAGTGAGCATGGAAGTGAAAAAGTTACTACATGACAGTATTGTGATACCAACTCTAACATACGGAAGTGAAGCTTGGACGTTGTTGGAAGGACACAAGTCAAGAGTGAGAGCCGTGGAAATGAGTTATTTAAGAGGAGCCTGTGGAGTCACATGGAGAGACAGGCTGACGAATGAGGATATAAAGGAGCGTTGTGGTGTTGATGTGGATGTGATAGGAAGCGTTATGAGGAACACACTGAGGTGGTTTGGCCATGTGGAGAGGATGGAGGGTCAAAGACTGACGAAGAGAGTGTATGTGAGTGAGGTGGAGGGGGAAAGAGGGAGGGGGAGGCCGAGGATGAGATGGAGGGATGGGGTGGAGAGGTATATGAGAGAGGGGGGTGTGAGTTGGGAGCAGGGGAGTGAAATGGCGGGGGACAGGGCGACTTGGAAGCGATTTGTTTGTGGCCACCCCAAACGGGATTGAGGCGTATGGCAATAGATAGATAGATAGAATAGATAGAAGAAGGGAAGGACAGTAGGAAGTAGTTCGTACAAGGAGGGTAGAAAGGTTGCAGGAGGATGGGAAAAAGACAGAATATAAGAGAGAAGTGGAGGAGCAATTGGGTAAATATGATTTGGAGGATGTGAATGGTATGTACAAGATATTCACAGAAGAAAACTGTGTAGCATTTGAGGTGGTGTGTGAGGTGAAGAGAAGATGAAAGGGGGTGCAAGGAACAGCATGATGGAATGAAGAGGTGAGACAGGCTGTGGCACAAAAGAACAAAGCATATAGTGAGTGAATGAGAAGCAGGGGTGTGGAGAAAGTTGAGAGTCAGAAGAGAGAATTACATGTAGAGACGAAGTGAGAAGTGAAAATATTAGTTTGAGAGAGTAAGAAGAGAGTGGATGAGGAATTTAGAAAGAATTTGAGTGTAAAGTGGAGGGAATGTAAGAAAATGTTCTGGAAAGAAGTAAAGAGAGTTAGACAGGGTGTTAAAGAAGTTAGTCAGGGAATGAAAGATAAAACTGGGAGATTACTAGGGGAGAAGGGAGAAAAAGTGAGTAGATGGAGAGAATAATGAATTGTTGAACATAGAGAATGAAAGTAATGCAAGTGTAAATGGCTGGGGAATGGCTGGGAGAAGGAGGGATGTGAGAAGAGAGGAGGAAATCAGTATGATGGAAGTTGTGAAAGAAGTGAAGAAAGTCAAAATGGGGAAAGCCCCACGAGTTGATGAAGTGTGTGGTGAAATGCTGATGCATGGGGGAGAGATAGTAGTAGAATGGATATGGAAGATGTGCAGATTGGCCTGGGAGGAAGGTAAAGTCCCAGAAGATTGGAAGTCAGGTATAATTATTCCACTGTACGAAGGAAAAAGGGGAAAAAGAAGTGTGTGGTAATCATAGGGGCATTTGTCTTCTTAGTGTAATAGGAAAAGTATATGGTAGGATACTTGTTACAGAGTGAGGAAAATAACAGAGGAATTAGTTGGAGAAGAACAGGGAGGTCTTAGAAAGGGAAGAGGTTGTGTTGATCAGATATTCATTCTTAGGTCTTTAGTGCAAAAGTTTCTAGAGAAGGGAAAGAAGTTGCATGTGACCTTCATGGATTTGGAGAAAGCATATGACCAGGTGGATAAACATGGATTGTGGAAAGTATTAAGAAAATATGGAGTAAATGGGTTGAATGCTGTGAAGAGTATGTATGAGGGTGCTAATGCTGTAGTGTATGTGGACAGTGAACTGAGTGAATTTTTCTAATTGAAGGTTGGACTGAAACAGGGATGTGTCATGTCTCCATGATTGTTCAATCTTTATATGGATGGGGTTATAAAAGAGATACATGGTAGGGCAGTGGATGTTGGAGAGGCCCGAATGAGAGAGGGCAGTGTGTGGAACCTTGTTGTACTGTTGTTTGCAGATGATACTGTGTTGTTAAGGAAGACAAAGGGGAGCTGCAAGGCTTGGTGAATGAGTTTGGAAGAGTTTGTAAGAAACAGAATTGTATAATGAATGCAGGGAAAAGTGAAGTTATGGTCTTCGATAGAATTGAAGTCAGTAAATGTACTCTGAGGTTGGATGAGGAGGAAGTGGAAAATGTGAGTGCATTTAAGTACTTGGATAGTGTGATGAGTAAGGATGGAAGTTTGGAGGGTGAAGTACTTGAAAGGGTACAACAAGGAAGAATGGTTGCTAGTTCTTTGAAAGCAGTGATAAGAAACAGGGAAGTGAGCATGAAAAAGTCACTTCATGACAGTGTTGTGATACCAACTCAAATGTATAGAAGTGAAGCTTGGACCTTGTTGAAGGGACACAAGCCAAGAGCGAGAGCAGTAGAAATGAGTTATTTGAGAGGAACATGTGGTCATATGGTGAGACAGACTGACAAATGAGGAAGTGAAGGGTTTTTGTGGTGTGGATGTGGATGGGATAGGAAGTATTAGGAGAAACACATTGATGTGGTTTGGCCATGTGGAGAGGATGGAGAGTGAGAGACTGACGAGGAGAGTGTATATGTGTGAGGTGGAGGGGAGGAGGGAGGGGGAGGCCATGGATGAGATGGAGGGATGGAATGGATAGCTATATCAGAGAGGAGGATGTGAGGTGGGAGCAAGGTAATGAAATGGCGGGGGACAGGGTGACATGGAGGCGATTTGTTTGTGGTCACCCCTTATCGAATTAAGGCATCTGGCAGTATATAGATAGATAGATAGATAGATAAATAGGAAAAATGTATTATGTCATGTGCATGCAATATCTTTGTGGACATTTAAAGAAATGTTGAATACTTGTATACTTTTTTTGTCATTGTATTACTTATTAATTTTTTATTATAGAGTGGAATAAAACCCTCCAGTAAAATGGTGCCTTACTCTGTATCATATTCTGACTGATTCAAGAAAATTTTTTTGAATTAAGACAACTCTCTGCCTGAAGGAATTAGAAACACAGTAATCCCCATTAAGCCCTTCAGTCAGATAATGCCATCTAGTCTTACATCGGCAGTTGCCATGAAATTTTATTTGGTCTTGGAAAGATCTCTCTCAAGGAAGGGGATAATTATTATAGTCCAGGATGTCATTATGACACTAAATAAGCCATTTGATGTTCATGAGAATGAAGGGATTATGGAAATTGTCGCTATTCCTTACAACCTGGGGAGGTCTCTCCAGAGCTAAATAAAATTGGATGACATTTGCCAGAATGATATAATCATCATCCTCAAGCTGCAAGAGTTGAGTGAATCATCCTTTTTTTTTTTTTTTTTTTTTTTTTTTTTTTGTGGAACTGTTTAGCTGTGGTTAACTCCTTCAGGTTGGGTACATCTAATTATTTTCTTCTTGATGTCCCCAGTCATTTTGTTCATTGTTGTTAAGCATTCCCAGGCTGCAAGTTTTAGGAACAATTTCAGTTATCCCTTCAGCCTAGGTATACCTTTTTAGATATTATTCTGGCTAATGTAAGATAGTTTTGTTCAGATTTTGTGAAACATCCCATGAGTAGTTTTGTTCAGATTTTGTGAGACATCCCATGAGTGTACAGGTTAAATGATATAAAAGCACAAAATATTGGCATCATAATTCACTAACATAGAAATAATGAGTAAGAAATGGATGCAGCTACCCCTGCTTGCTAAAATATTTGTGTACTCTACTTTGTATAGTCCTGTGTCCTTGACCAGTTACCTGAATAGTACCCACATAGATAATATGGTGATTACTCTCAGTAGTACCATTTACTTAGCCCATTTACTGTTAGGATTTCCTATATGTGAATAATACACCTGAAACTAGCCACATTAAAGCACCTAAGTGCAACAATAGAAGTGAGAGGGTTTATGTGATAGTTTTTGACCTTTTGACTTATTGGGATTTCCCACAGCTCAGTTTAATCTTCAGATGTTAGCCAGAGTTAAATACCAGTTAAGTTTGACAGTGGCTGTGAAAGGATTACACACCTGAGTAGTGCTGTATAGTACATGCTCTGACCATTTTCAGCATAAATGATGAATGGATGGATGGATGTTTGAAATATAGTTATTACTGTACTGGGTACAGTATGCATATATGCCCAGCATAGCACTGTATGTTTGAAATAATATTTTTTTAGTGTACTTGATGGTGATAATTACTGTATTGTTTGGTATACAGTATACATATTTGCCCAGCATAGCATTGTACGCTGTCACTGTATATGTGACCTAGTCTGTAGCTGATATTTATTTGAGAATCTGCTCAGTGTAGAGAATGAGGTGTTTATTTTTTTGCAGTTTACTTGCACCAAAATTTTCATAATACTGTACCAAAAAAATGCTGCATTCTAGTAAAAGTTAACACTTTGAAAGGTAAACATTTCTTAGCTGAACAAAGTCATTTGACGGTAGCCAGAAGAAAACATCAAAGCTACATCTGCAGTGCAGCATTAGTCATAACTGAGGAGTTTCTAAGTCATTGTTAGGTAGGCTTTTCCTTCACCTGAACAAAATAGTCTGACTGTAGCCAGAGTATAATACCTTACTGACTTCCTTCCACACTGATAGGTACATCATGTTACAGTACTTTTTATTACATTCAGAGACTGTAATCTATTGAAAATTGGCTGAAATATCCTATGCTTTTGTGCAGTATTTTTGTCCTGTTGTTAAGCCAGCAAGAATTTGATGTCATACATACACTATCAACTTTACACTGGTAGTCTGTAATATCCTGTAAAGTTTGCAGTCAGTGCATTTCTTCATCAAGACTGTTTGTTTTGAAGAATTGTTTTGGCAGTAAAACTGTTGCATGTTTTTTTTTCTATAAAGCACATTCAAACAACATCAGCAATAAGTTTATGAAACATCTGAATAAACTTTCTTTTGATAATCTTCTCATCTCTTGTCAGTATGACTCTTTGATTACATTGGTATAATTACTTCACCCATCCCACACCCGTTTCAGGATATTGTTGAGAAGTTCCCAATGGAGCTGATTCGAGAACCGACAGCCTTTACTAGTGAGGATCCCAAGGAGCTGTACAACAATATATTCATTTTTGTTGTGGCTGAAGACCCTAAGCGGAACTACCACAACCCCACAGAAATGCACATATTCCAGGTAAAGGAACAGAGCAAAGAGACAGGGGAAGGGGAACTTGAGGAACCTTAGATAGGAAGGAGAAGTAAATGGAAGGAGTGTGTGGTAGGGCAGTCGAAGGTGAGAAAAAACATGGCTTTTACCATTTTTATTGTCACTTTGAATGCATGTTTGTAGCTGATAGAGATGGAGACCTTGAACAAATTGATTCCAAAGACATGTGAAGGCAAAGATCAGAAAGACCAAGGCTGGGTGAGAGGAATTGTCAGAGAAGATAGCTAAAGAGGATAAAGCGATGAGAGATGTTAGAAACAAGTCTAGTATGGAAAGAGGAAAAAGGGAGGTAGTAATTCGGTAGATATGATGATTGAGGCTTGTAAGGTGAAAGGCAGGACTGGAACTGGAGAACTGGCAGATACAGAGTTACTTAATAATAAGCCACTGAGGTGCATGGGCAAGGTTGTGCAATGATACAGCAGAAATGCAGCGGAATGAAAAGTATAGGTTAAAGGATCACATATGAAATGAAGATAAGAAGTATTTAAGTAACATCAGAGTGAAATATCTGATATCAGAGATGGATCAGGCACGTGGATGTAAATACATGCTATGAGAAATATAAAAGGAAATATGAATCAAGAACTTATTACTGGTAACTGTAACATCTGGAGGGAAAAAAAATACTATCAGTGGAAGGAAATAGATAAGTTAGTTAAGCCTGTGATTACATATGAATTTAGATTACAACTTGAGGAATGTGTCCTTGGATTTTTTTTTTTTTTTTTTTTTTTTTTTTTTAGATTATTTTTGCGGATGACTTGCATCCAAGGTGTGGTGCTGGGAATGGTAGGAAGATTGTGGGGTTCAGAGCATTAATTTACTTTAAAATGTAATAATGTATTTCGAGAATAAAGTGAATTGTTCTAAATTGTCAATATATTTTTTTTTTTAAACAGACAGTGTAGATTCATCTTTAGTTACTTAGAGCCACTAGGAAAAGGTCAGAGTGGTTATAAAACTATTGGACTTGTTGGTATAGTGCTGTGTCTCCAGATACCTCAGCCAGTAGAAAAATCATCATCATCATCATCTAATCCTGTGTTGCCTCATGAGGAGCGTAGGAACCCAGAGCTAGACAAGTTGGTCCTGACATTTAAGATGAGAGTGACCAGCCTCACTCATCCCTGAGTGGTATTATGTGAGCAATAAACCCTAACCATCCCTTAGATAAAAACCTACACAGGCTCAATCTGGCTGGAGCACCTTAATTACCCACTAAACTACCAGGCACCATTGTTTGGTTACATGGTTACCACCCAGCGTAGTACATGTTTCTTGGTGTACAGGAAACCATTTGGCTCATCACTCAGTGTAGAGTCACCTGTAGACAGAGGGAAGAGGAAAAAAGGAAGGAAAAAAAAGAAGAGGAAGGAAGGAAAGAAGGAAGGAAGAGACGAAAAGGCAGTTACCCGAAAGCCGCGGTACATTGAGTGAGTAGATGGCAAGAAGGCAAATTAAGTAGGGCAAGAGTACAGAAGTTGTGTGTGTTGAGTGTCATTTCTTAAAAAAAAAAAAAAAAAAAATCAAGCATTGAAAAGGGCACCTTTCTCAAAGAGGGCAATTAGGCAGATGCTTAGGCATCAGTTGAGGCCTATTTGTGCACACACCTGCCTGCTTATGCCTGCCTTCTATATCATTCTGACTTCTTTCTGCAGTGATGTTCACTGCTTATTTGCAGTACTGGCAGTTTATGTATGCAGCAGCCTTTATTATATGTCCCTGATTATTCAGGGCTAGCAGTCCTTTAATTGCTTTTCTCTAGGAAGGGCATTTATTGCTTCACTATGATGCTTACATTTCTACAGTAATTATGCTGCTCTCAGGTAATATAGTTCAGCTTGTGGAAGTCCTTTCATAGAAAAGGGAATAGAAATGATGGTCAGGTACACCTTCGCTTTGAGATGTCTCTCTGAGCTGAATGGGGTTGCCTGTTTGTTGCAAGAATTGAATAAAGAAGGTGTCCTTTGGTTGAAAGTGTCAATAATTTGTGCAAATGGTAGAGGGAAATTGAATGAAACATCACAGGTATGGCTAACATTTAGTAATCCTCCATTGCATAACAGTGTTGTATTAAGTTGGTTTTAGTTTTCAGTTATTATTTTTGGTGGGCAGTCCCATTCCAGAGTACTGTATTGTTTTTGGTTGAAGTTAAGCATCTAAAGTTTCCACTTGATACTAGTATTTAATATTAATTGTTGTACAGTATGTATTTTCATGTGTTTCTTCATTTCTTTTGCTTGGTGAAGTAACATCCCCACTTTACTGTATGTGAAGATGGATAAGAGAACTAGGTTCATCATCTTTATAACCTCAGTTTCCTTTGATCACACTGAATGATTAGTTAAGTATATTTTCATTTTTAGACTCCATTCAAAGCACTCTTCATGTTTTTCAACAGTGTCTACGGATTAGCGCCAAAGATGTGGTAGAGGACATGAAGCTCTTTATGTCTGGGAAGGGAGTGTCAGGGCGAGGGCGGGCTCGTCCAGGAGCAATGAGGGGCGAGCATATACCTCCACCACCTCAAGAACCTGCACCAGAACCACCCCTTGTTGCCAATGGTTACCGTGGAGACTTTTGTGAGTACCATATTTTAATTATTGTAGTTCATGGCAGTGTATGTTTCTCTTAGCCAGTGATTGATTTGTGTTTTATTTGGTTTGTTGCTTGGCTCTGCTTCCAGTGTGTATCTCCCTTGAGTTTGGAAAAGTTACATTGAAAGTTGCCATTCCAGAATGCTGAAATGGAACATAATGTTATTTCCATAAACGAGCATGAGGTCAGTTTAAATTGTACATTGTTGCTCTTTTTTTTTTTTTTTTTTTCAAGATATGCCTGTCATGTATTAATGAAGTGGTTTTTGTTTATGTGCAAGTAGAACGGAGAAGGCTTATCTAGGTTTTATATCATAACTGTTTTACGAGTATATTGTATAAGTTCTTTCTGTCTTGTGACCATAGTTCTATTTTGTTTCCTTCATTGACCATTTAACTCTGCTTTGATAAATTGATTTTTACTGGGGGGCAAAAGAATTACAGCTTACAAGTTAAGCAGAAATAAAATAGCAGTCAGTGACAGGGCAAGAGTTGAAAACAAGTGTGGTAGTTGTAGAGAGTTGCTGTATCTTTTAGGGCCATGCTAAAGTGAAGCACCATGTGGGACTATGCTAGAGTGAAATCTTGTTTGTGGACAGCAGTTGTATGACAAAAATTGCCTGTGTTTAGATGAAGGTAGCATATTTTATTCTGATGCAGTTTCCATAGTACAGTATTTGATATCCACCTTGCATGTCACAGCTTTATGTCTCATAGATTGAATGAATTAGATTGTAGCATGTAGTCTGAGTTATATTTTGTTACCTGTACATACAAGCATACGAGTTCTGTCCAGAAAGAAACTGAACATTTTAAACAGCGCTCCAACTAGCCGGCGTAGCGTGATCATGATGGGAGCTTTGTGTAGCAGTGACTTTGACCTTTAAACTAACACTAGCTGTATAACACTACGTCACTTAATCATCAAGGTATATGCACTTGAGTGAATGTGTGTTTAGTGCACTGGGCAGATTTTCTACCATCTCTTCAATCATCTGAATTGACAACCATTCAAAGCACAGTAATGATATTTACTAGGGCAGCTATAGTCTACCCCTCCTCATCACAACACTGATACAGCAAAGATTATCCATAAAAATTCCTTGCCAAACAAAATCTGCTTGTAAGCATATATGTCTCATATCTTATCATTTGTATTGTTTATAAAGGCTCCAACATACTTGCATGCGTTGACCTTGGTCACCTAATGGCAACTGTCCATGATGCTTAATCTGTGGCAGTCTCCCTATTCAGTCCCTTATCCCTGAGGTCATACTCTGTGACCTCGTCTCAGGTCTTTTTCAGTCTGCCTCATGCAATCCTACCCCTGACATTCACACTTCTCACCTTCAGCACCCAATTGTCATCCTCCATCCTCTCAGCATACTCAAACTATTTCAGTTTACCCCTTCTCATGACAACATCAGTACATTCCAGTCCCAGCCTACCTTTCAACTCTTCATTTGTAATCCTAGCCCCCCAAGGCATCACATTCAAGGACGCAGTACACATCCATCTAATCATTGTCATTTCCGTATGTTTAAGTCTACGGATATCCTCTACCTTCACTGCCCAGGTCTCACTACCATACAGCATTACACTCCTGACACATGCTGCATACAAGGATCCCATAGCACAGAGGGAGAGCTTTGATTACAACTGACCTTGAAAGTACAGTAACTATATTTACTAGGGTAAATATAGTTTACCCCTCCTCATCACAGCATCAGAACACTCCAGTCTCATTCCTCCTCTCAACTCTTCAGTCATCATAATGAAGTACAAGAATGATTGAAGTTTTAATGCTGTGGTAATTACATTTAGAGCACAACCTTTTATTTCCAGATAGGTCTATGGGTAGTTTGCTTTACTGTGCTGTAGGTGGTCAGCTATTACTGGTGGGCTGCAGGGTGAGATAAGATTAGTGTTATCTCTCTGATTATTCTCTGATTTTCACTGTCAGCTTGCTTTAGGTGGACATCATGAGTGACCCTTTGTTTATATCTGTTTGTTAAAGATGCCATAATGCAGTTAATGACTGGTATTTGTAGGATGAATGCTCATAATGTAACAATTTATTGTGGGCAGTGCCAGATGATTTTCTTCATCTTGGGAAAAACATCTTTGAGATGAAAGGATTAAGAAAATGGTTGGTGGAGTTGTTTTGGGATTATTGGTACAGTATATGCTTGTACTACTATATGGTGTATTATTTTTTTAATGTAGCTATGTGAAATTTCTTTCACGATGTAATAAGATAAAATACTATACTCATCTGTCGGTAATATATACAGTAGTGACTAAAAAATCTGGAGTGTAGGGGTTACAGTACTCTTCCCTTATAGGGTTGTCCTAGTGTAATGGGGTTTATAAAAGCCCGCATTGCCCAGAGGCAAAGCGGGGATCCTCTCTTTGGCTCAGTGGTAACGTGCGTGCGTATGATGCACGGGGGCCCCAGATCGAATCTCGGTCAGACCAGTGTGATTAATTTGTTAAGTTTCATTTCGGTTATTACATTGGTGGCAGCGGTGGGATGTGAGGCGGGGCTTGATTGGCAATTTGATGTTGGTCTTTGGTTAGCTGACATCGTCCTTTCCCTCATTCCGTGGATGGGCTGTTTCAGTGTGGTCCGCAGCCACTCCAAGGTGGCCTCCGATGCTTACGCTACCTTGTGTGTTCGAAACTCACCAAATTAATCACCAAGGGGAGAAAAGAGGGATGTAATGGGGTGTATAAAAGCCCGCATTGCCCAGAGGCAAAGCGGGGATCCTCTCTTTGGCTCAGTGGTAATATGCACGTGTATGATGCGCGGGGGCCCCAGATTGAATCTCAGTCAGACCAGTGTGATTAATTTGTTAAGTATCATTTCGGTTATTACACTAGCTTATGCAAAGTGTTCTGAGATCCCCTCCAATTTTCTTAGTATCATGTGGGTTTCCCTCTGCTAAGTCATGCACGACTGGTGTGGAAGAAACAAATGAAAATGTTTTGTTATGGTGTTCATTTTTTATCCTACTGACAGATGTGTACAGTACATGTAGACTCATGTTTAAAGTACAGTATTCTTTATAGGTTATACTGTTTCTGTGTCACTTTGATTGACCATGTTTATATTTGTATGATTTTTTTTTTTTTTTTTAATGCTGGTACAAGAAGAGGAAACATACAGGTTGGAATGCACAGAAATGAGAATGTTGAGATGGATAAGTAGGGCATCACTGAATGATTGAACTGAGAATAATGTTCTGTGGAAGAGATTTGGCATGGAATATTAGGGAAGCAATGAGTGAACTAAAGACTGATGTACTGACTGCTGTTTTGCAGTCGAATGCTAATACTGTACTGTAATTGAAACTTTAAGAATATAGGCACAGGCTGGTGGTGACCGGTTATATCTAGTTAAACAGGTAAGGAAAGAAAAAAAAATTACAACTGGCTAGGAAAAGACTTACAATATTAATAAAGCAGAAACCATAGCCACCAGTAAGATAGTGCCTATAAACTTTAATGATTATAACTAATAACAAGCTATGAGTGAGTGCATTTATTACCATTTCATTAATAATTTTAATGTTAGGAATTAATATCCCAGAATGAGGTCGCCAAATGTCAAGGGGGGGATGTGAAATATGAATAATTTGCAAATAAGTCAATAGTTGTCATGGTGGGAAAAGAATTATGTTGAATATATCTCCGTTACTTATGGGAGAAAAAGGAAAGTCACTACTGACATGAGGGCTGTCAACTTAAGAAATGAATAGGCATACCTTGCTATACAATACCCCTAGATGTGACCCAGGCTTAACGATGGAGGTAGAAATACCACCATACCCCGCCTAACGATGGCCAAACCTTGGTTTAATGATGGGTTTTGATTTTTTTTTACTGATTTTGATGATAGACTAAAATTGTGTATATAGGTTGATTTATGAACTGTTTTTAGACTTAGATTAATGTGTTTTAGCCACATGTGGGATGAACATTGTCATTTTGGGGTACAGTTTACTAAGCTTGATTTTTTCCAGACTTATATTTGACAATTTTCAGATAATGTGTTTAGCCACACGTGGGGTGACCATTGTCATTTTGGGGTACAGTTTACTAAGCTTGATTTTTTTCCAGACTTACATTTGACAATTTTCAGATTTTATTTGTTGATTTTAGTGAATTATTTACAGGTGTTAGGCTTAGGTAAATTTCTTTTACGGCTGTTAGGCCATTTAGATTGGCTTTAAACTTGTTTTTGGGCTCATTTGGGTGGGTTTTGGGCTTGGTTGGGGAGGAAACCCAAGGCTGAAGAACGCATCCTATTACTTTACATGTTAAATCTACCCTGATATACAATACCCCACCTAATGATGGTTAGGTTAGTTTCTTTTACAGCTGTTAGGCCATTGATATTGGCTTTAAACTTGTTTTTGGGCTCATTTGGGTGGGTTTTGGGCTTGGTTGGGGGGGAAACCCAAGGCTGATGAATGCATCCCATTGCTTTATATGTTAAATCTACCCTGATATACGATACCCCGCCTAATGATGGCTTTTTACCTAACCAGTTGCATCGTTAAACAGGACTCTACTTGTAGTAAGTTTTACTTTATTCTGGCTTACTTCACCGATTCTCTGTCTACCTATCTATGTATCGCCAGACGCCATAATCCCATAAGGGGTGGCCATTTGACTTTGAGTTTTAGTTGTTTTACGGGGAGGGACACTAATCCTCCACCAACCCACTTGTTGACACATAGGGAGCACGTATGTGTTGGTTATATGGTTACCATCCAGCGTTGTAAATGGTTTCCTGGCTTACAGGAAACCATTAGGCTTGTCACTCAATGTAAAGCCACCTGTAAAGGAAAGAAAAGCAATAAGAAGTAACAGGAAGGATGGGAGATATAGGAAGAGAGGAGGGCAGGCACAGAAAAAGAATGATAAAGGCTAAGGAAGAAGTAGGTAGCACTACATCAAGTGAGTGGATGATGGTCGCCACCACCTACCACAAACCGTTTAAAGACGAGAATTTCAGAGACTTTCTCAACAGTACACGGCAGAGACTAATCACTCACGAATGCTGAATTGTTGATACTGTTGGCCTCAGAGAAAGTGTCCTCACCCCTGACAATCAATAATTAATACTAATGAAGACAGATTCTTTCTGGTGCCAACTCCTGGCTGGTGCAAACAGATTTATGAGTTAATATGAAAGAACTGGCTTAACCCATCACATCCGGGGGTTGTTTTCACCACCCTAACCACCAGCAGGTGTTTTTCTTAAAAATCACCGTTATTTAAACTAAAATTTCTCAGCTAAACCTATAATATAAAATTATAGTATAATATAATACAGTATTATAATATAATGCAATAATCGTAATAATAATATCTATCTATCTATCTATTGCCAGATGCCTCAATCCCGTTTGGGGTGGCCACAAACAAATCGCCTCCAAGTCGCTCTGTCCCCCGCCATTTCACTGCCCTGCTCCCAACTCACACCCCCCTCTCTCATATACCTCTCCACCCCATCCCTCCATCTCATCCTCGGCCTCCCCCTCCCTCTTCCCCCCTCCACCTCACTCACATACACTCTCTTCGTCAGTCTTTCACTATAAAGCACTAGATCATGTGTACTTGCCACCCAGACGTCCCCACATCTTCATGTATGCATGCCACCCGGACGGGATGGGTTAACTACCAGTCGTGATTAATATAAGAAGTTTGTGCAAACTAGGAGTAGCAAATTAATTAAGCACAACATGGAGAAGTGAAACATGATTCTTTCATTAAATCAAGCCCAAAGAAAAGAACTGTAAATTTATTAATTACAAACAAAATTACGTCTTATATTACAAGATAACTTAAGCAAGTAATCACTCACTCATATCAGATAACTAGCTAATACTCTTAAACCTAGAAGACACAGAAAGAAAATACTGGTCCATGGAGAAAATGGAGCCTTTGCTGCAAAGAGACTGGGCGACACTGCTACTCAGGCCACTGCAGTGTGCACTGCTGATGTCCTCTGTTGCCGATCACCGATTCAGTGGGGAGATGTGGGGGTCATAGAACTGTTAGAGACTGGGTGATGCAAGATGGGGTCTTCACTGCTCAGCACTGTTCTTGAGATCCTCTTCCCGTGGCAGCACAACACCAACTGAATAATGCTCTTATGCTAGCCACAGCGCAATACATGATTGCCGGAAGTAGGTTGGCCTAGCTTAACGTTTAAAGAGGCAGGGCAGAGGAACGATAAATACACAAAAGTATCACTCAGTAATGTGCCAAGGGTGTGCATAAAAACAGTCACTAGTGAAACAATAATGCATGTTTTGAGAACAATCCCAATTGGAGCACTGTCAGGATGGTTAGCTGAGTGAATATTTCTGTTTTTTTCACTAATGCATCTTACTTTTCCATAATAATACAGTGTCATGAACTTGTATAAAAACACAATTTGGCAAATTCATGGCAATGTGTAGTGACCACCAGCCAGTTTAGCCAGTGGGGATCCCTCACTACTGAACAGGTGCACAGGAAACCATTTATGGAGGGTTGCTTTGCAGTGAGTTCAAGTCCGTGAAGAGTTTGCATTTAATTTCATTTAAGTTGTTCCTCAATTTTTTGTGATCCAGTGGTTGCACCGGTAGCCTACCAAGTGGTGAAAAAGAAAAATATACAGTGGCATGCTTAAATTGACAGCAAGCCTGCCCAGCTATTGGATATGCATTATGATTAATGTACCACTGTCAGAAGTGTCAGGGGCACTGCCATTGGTTCAGTCTCCATTTTAAGAGCACTACTCAAAATCATGAGTCAAACATAGTGGATATTCACATATTGGTACAAAGGGATCAGCTCTTACACAGAGAAATGGACAAGACTCCTCACAAAGTGACTAGAATTCATGCAAATAAAGATACTTAGTACATGAAGAATCAGACTGATGAATAAAGTAATGATTAATTTTAAGTTTAAGAGTTTGGATCTTTGGCACTGAGTCTGAAGGTAGTTTTGGAAGAGGAAAACTATATGTGTCTTGGAAAAAATTATGTAAAGCAATATTTTAGTGAGAAAGGAGGAGGAGGAGGAGGAAGGGGAGTAAGAGAAACATATAAGGTGGTATGAGCCTAGATGCTTTTTCATGGCCATTCCCATTCAGAGAGTTCTCAGGAGGAAACTAGGTGCAAAAATAAGGGAGATGAATGTTAATATAATGACTCTGAAAAATGTAAAATGATGAATATGAAATAAACATAATATTTTGGGGGCATCCAATGAATGCAGTTTTGAATCTATCTATGTACAAGCTGTTTAGATTCTTTTAGGACAGACATGAGAATATCATCATCATCAATCATCAATTGTCAATCATCATCATCATCATCATTGTCATCGCCATTGTCATGGTAACATTGTTTCCCACAAAGTACTGTAATTCCTTCATTCTATTAATACTTTTTATTATGTATTCTTGCATCCTTCAGACAGTGTTCATTAGCTGTGGAGAAAAATGTTAAATGGAAGAGTTAGATGTAGCCTTCATTAATTTCTTCTCTGTGAGATATCTTTTCTTAGATGAACATAACATGTTGGTGGCGACAAGTATAGACGGAAAGTTATTGTCATACCAAAGATTAAGTAGGGAGGTTAAGAACCAGAAACCAAAAATGAAAGTCAAGAAAGTAGGGGAACTGCTAACAAAGTGCTCACTGTGAATGGACTTAAATCCATCCACTCTCAGCTCCACCCTATTAGTAATAATGCATGCTTCATATAGCCTAATGGAGTTACTCTACCAGTCCTTGTAGGGTAGAAACTTTTACATCAGACAAGAACCAGAATGATTCAGTGTTCTGATGATGATGTTACAATTTAGTTGAACATTTTATGTGGATTGATATATATATCACGGCCATACCACGTTGAGTACACCGCTTCCCGTCCGATCAGCGAAGTTAAGCAACGTTGGGTCCGGTTAGTACTTGGATGGGTGACCGCCTGGGAACACCAGATGCTGTTGGCATCCCTACGTGTCAAGTGGGGTTGGTGGAGGATTAGTGCCTCTCCCTGTAAAACAATTAACTCTAAGCCCTTGGTCACCCCGTTTGGGATACATGGCGTCTGGCAATGAATGAATGAATATATCACAGTTTTTTGAGGGATAGTACAAAATTCACTGCCATCATCATTAAAATTATATGCTGCTAGGAGCTAATATAAAATAGAGCTGTTTGGGAAAAGGCTAGTGTATGAACTGTCCTATAGTGCATAGATATATTAGAAATCTGTTGTGGAATATAGTCAAAGAAGCAAGAAAACTGGGACAGAGGGACAGAAAAATGGAAGCAGGAAGGGGGTCTGTATTTTCTTCAGTTTAAATATTATGAGTTCTGTAATCTGAGTAAGTTTCCATTAATAATCTTAATAAGTCTCCATTAATCTCACCAACTTGAGAAATCTACTGTACTCATTTTTTTTTATTGAGGCGAAGATGCACTTGACAGGTTGGTGACGATTGGCTGAATGCAGTATTACTTCATAATCTCTGTTCATTAGCATGTTAATTGACAACATATATCTGAGGGGGGATATTTGGGTTAGTAAATGTTATTCAGACATGTTGCATTCAGGCAATCATCACCAACCTGTCACGTCCATCTTCGCCTCAATAGAAAAACTGAGTAGGCCTGGTGCTGTTTGCTGTCCTTCGTACTCCTATGTACTGTATGCAGTTTCCCCGTTCATTTGTGTCATTTTTCTTCCATCCTGTCTTCATTTCTTCTGCTTTTTCGGTGTATTTCAGCATGTACTCCTTTACCTGCATTTTTTTTTTTTTTTTACATCCTCCTCCTTTTGTCTTTTTTTTTCTCATCATTCTTTCCCATTCTTCCTTTCCCCATCCTCACTCCTTTTTCATGCCCTCTGATTTAAGCATTCCCCCTCCCTTCAGTCTCATCCATTCTCTTTTCTTCGCCTTCTCCTCTTTCCTTTTCCATCCCATTCTCATCTGCCTTTCCTCTTCTCCTGTCCATTCCTCTCTCTTGACATCATTTCTCTCCCTTGCCTTCCACTCCCCTTCTCCTCTTTCCTGTGCTATGCTTTGCTGTTATCTCATTCTCCCCTTTTTTTTTTTTTTTTTTTTCTGATCCCATTTCCTACCCTCTCATCTCTCCTCATTCCCTCCTCCTTCCTCTCCTCTTCACTTCTCATCTCTTCACCTCTTTTCATTTTCTTTCTTTTCCTTTCCTCTCTTCTCCTTTCTTCTCCCTTCCTCCTCCTCCTCTTCCTCCTCCTCCTCCTCCTCCTGCTCCTCCTCCTCCCTCTGGCTAACCACGGTATATGGGTCCTTAGGCTGGGGAGGGGAGGGAAAGAGGTAGGGATGATTGAAGGGGAGGGAGGGAAGGAAATGAGAGGGAGTTGAAGAGATACGGGACAGGAGGGGAAGAAGTTTGGAGAGAGAGAGAGAGAGAGAGAGAGGAGGGAGGGAGGGAGGAAAGAGTAAGAGAGGAGGCTGGGGAAGAGAGAAGTGGTAGAGAAAGAGAACGATAAAAGGGAATAGGAAGAAGAGAACGACTGAAAAGTTTAAAATTGCGTATGAGAGTGATGGAGGAAGTGGGAGAGATGATGAAGTTAAGAGGGAGAAGGAGGAGAGGAAGATGTGAAGGGAAGGGAATGGAGGAATAGGAGGAGGAGAAGGAGGAGGAGGAAATGATGGTGATGATAGAGGTAGATGTGGAAGGGAGGAGGAGAGGAGTGGAAGGCGTGGGGAAAAAAAATTGAAGACATTCAGAAGAGGGAATGTGGAACAAGAGAACGAAAGTTAATGAAGTGAAGATGTTAAACAAGAGAGCAAAAGAGAAAAAAAGAGGAAGGCTTGAAGAAAGAGGACGAGGAATGAGGAGGAAGTTGTGAAGAATACGAAGAAGGCATGGAGGGACTGAGGGAGTGGAGGAGGAGCTAGCAGAATGATGGAGGGAGGAGGAGGCGGGTGAGGAAGCAAGGGGGAAGGAGGGAAGGATGAGGTGCGGCAGTGTAGATCGGACTGTGCAGACTACACTACACCTCACACCTTTGTAGGTCGTCCACCTTAACTTGGCCGAGATTTTCGTCTTTTTACAGCATATTTCCCTTAGTACAGTAACAGAATAAGACAAGGCTTAAGCTCTACGCCCTTACCATAGCACTTCCTTATGACTAGCTTTGTATTCTCGTGTTATTATCTTGTTACAGCTCGGAACTGAAGATGGAGATATTGCAGTTTTAGGCCTGGTTAAAGTGAACAGAGTGTAGTAACATCTCGCTCTCAGAATAACTAGTTAATTGACTCGTTATTTTTTTTTATTCCCGACGTCATGAACCCGTGCCATTTAAGTTAGGTACCCGGTAGTACGATTATTATTTTTTCCCCGCCCAATGTAATTTTCTGGCCTGGTAGGGAGTGTGGGAACGTGAAACGGAGAAGTGGATCGAATGGAATACAAGGCTGAGTGAGTAGACGGTCTGTAAATGTGGGACGATTTGTGGAATGGACAGTATCGACAAAGGGACGTTGGACGAGCGGTGAGCATATCAGTCGTATAATGTGCCTGGTCAGACATATCTTATGTAACAATAATATTTTTTCCCAAGATAAATTGATGTGAGCTTGACCGAAGTGTACATGGACCAGGGTCTAATGAGTATTTCGTTAGACCATGACTGGGACATACCTGAGTGAGTCATTCAGCAATTCATGTATTCAGGAGTTCAATGACAGGCAGATGTAGCGGCTGAAAGCATTAATATTGTGGTAAAAAACTGGTGCATACTATATATGAAATGTAGACTAAGATTACATCTTCTGTTACGTACAACCGATATGCTCATAGTAGTACATCTTGTTAATAATCAAAGGCAAACCTGGGTTCATATTCTCGTGGTCGTAGGAGACTTAGTAGCACATCCTCCATAGAGACTGAGTTAAGTTTGCGTCTTGGTATTCTCTTGATGATATATATATATCATTAGTACTGACATGTATTGCATAAGAAATACATAAGATAATATTTAGGTAAGCTATGCAGAAATAAAGAAGTTAGGAAGAGGTGCTTACCAGCTACTTGGACTGACTAAGAATACTGCATCTGGAGTGATAGGTATTAAAAAATTGTACACTTCTCTCCCGCTATCATCCCGCTTCACCACCACAAATACTACGACTCGCCCCCGCTCCCCACACACACACGATATCCCAGTTACTGTGGCGGAACCTGACTAAGCAACCTAACTGGGACTAAACGGAATGAGAGACCAGGTGCACAGGGGGAAATAACACTGTAACTGGTAAAGACAGGTGTGTGTGTGTGTGTGTGTGTGTGTGTGTGTGTGTGTGTGTGTGAAGGAGTCAGGTGTGTAGGTAGGTGCGAGGGCAGCCTAAGGACCATAGCCAAGACAGTGAGAGGCTACATTGACCCCGACACGCTCACCCGCACACGCCTGTACACACACACACACACACACACACACACACACACACACACACACACACAAACACACACACACACACACACACACACACACACACACACACACACACACACACACACACACACACACACACACACACACACACACACACACACACACACACACACACACACACACACACACACACACACACACACACACACACTTTTATCCTACACATAGTTACACAAGGGCACATGATTTTACAACTATGGGGAGGAATATGCACACAATCACACATCGACTCTAATTGTACACATAGATGAACACACACATGCGCTCACTCACAAAGTCACAGTATCTTCAGGTATGTACAGAATTACACACACACACACACACACACACACACACACACACACACACACACACACACAGGCATTCAACTGCAGATACACACACATACCTGGAGGCGCTTGGTGCATTACGTACACATACACACGTGGCCATACGCACATACGCACCACACACGCACGTAATACACTTGGCTGGCCATCCCGCCCTTGTCCGCTACTCCACACACACACACACACACACACACACACACACACACACACACCTGGCAGTATCATTTTATGCACATTACTTTTATAAGCGTAGAGACACATTAGCGTCATACGGTCGCTGCGAAGTACATCCTGGCATTCCAAAGCTACTCTCTCTCTCTCTCTCTCTCTCTCTCTCTCTCTCTCTCTCTCTCTCTCTTTCTCTCCATTTGTCTGTCATTGTGTCCTGCTGTCTGTATATCCATCTTCATCACCCCATATAAACACGCTCTGTATATAGTCGGTTTGTTTTCATCTGACAGGACTGAGTTTCTCCTATAGTTTTTGTGTTAAGTAGTAGTAGCATGAAATTCGATGAACCCAAGGAATAAGTTACATGGATACTGGTTAGATCAACCTTCCTTACACCACCACCACCACCGTCATCCATACAACACCCCTCACCACACCACCACCACCAGCCATACAACACCCATCACCACACCATCACACCACCTCTTCTACCACTCTCGCCCCTACAACACCTAGCACAACGCTCCTGCAATATTTACTCTTAAAAGCGTGAAATGTGTTTAGCCATTGTGCGGACGTGAGAGGCTTGCCCATTAACTCTTTCGGACGTGACGCTAGGAACTGTTTTTGTGGTGTGTGTGTGTGTGTGTGTGTGTGTGTGTGTGTGTGTGTGTGTGTGTTTTGCCTGAGGATTAGAGTCGTAGGCAAACTTGGGAGGAAGGAATGTCTGTGTTTGGACGGTGGTGAGGAAGAGGAGGTGTGTGTGTGTGTGTGTGTGAGAGAGAGAGAGAGAGAGAGACTTCTACTAGTTCCAGCCATTTTATTATTATATATTAGATTGTGGAACCACACCTACCGTATCATCATCACGACTTCAGTTACCAAAAACACTGCAAAAACAAATCAGCAGCGCTTGTTCCGATAGCGCTATCCGAGTCATCATTTCAGCCAGAAATTGTCCAAAAACTGCATATTCTAAACTCGTCAACGTAGTTGTGCCATCTGTCAGAATTTGTACTGAAAACTGTCTCTTGTATACTCGTGAACGTCGTTACTTCGTATCGACTGGAACCTAGACTAAAAGTACTTGTAAAATCATCCGTTCAGTCGTCACTTCATATCATTAAGACTCACCATTTAAAGAACAACATATCACTTGGAATCGCCACCAGACAGCCTACATCATACTGCCCAGAAGCACTGCTGGAGGGCCAACATGGGCTTCGTGCGGAGTGGCTTCTTTACCAACAGTAAGTGAATAATATTACTTTACACTGAAGGTGTTCTTTTACATTGGAAGGTATCAGTTTTTGCATGAAGATGAACATTAAAAAGCAGTAGGGTATTAGCAGACTGTTTTTTGCTTCGATAATCCAGAATATATTTATATGTACAGTATATATATATATATATATATATATATATATATATATATATTGGTGGTGGTGGTGGTCGGACATGCAGGTCAACCAGAGACTATAACACTGAACTCCTCACGCGATACCGCTCTGTTCCACAGGCACCTTCGGCTCCCATCCTTTGTCGTTGTGGCTTGACGTTTACGACATTCAGTGGTTTTACTGGCCTGGTTCCATTTTTGCCTGCCAATTTATGCATTATTTTCGCGGTGAGCTCCGATTTACATCATTATCTTTGGAAGGTGTGCCATTCTGCGTAACCCATCAACTTTGCGTGTCATTTTTCTCGTGTTATGGTTCATGGGGTGTACAGATTCTCCTTTTTTATGCGGAGTGAGGGAATTCATTTGCTCTCTTTTGGGGGAAAAGGGTGGATGTTAATTTCTGTACTTGGCGTCTTCTGCAGACTATGCCATTTTTAAAAACATATTTTGCGAGGGTGTGTCAATTTTTCGCTTAATTTTTTCCAGGATTGATCAGTTCCAGGATTGATCAGTTCTTTGAGTTGTGCCATTTCATGTAATATTTCGAATGGTGTGCCAGTTCCTTTTGTGTGTTTTTGGATGTGTTTTTTTAACGTGCAAAAAACTGAAAAGGCAGGGAAGGTCAAGGGGAAACATGTAACCAGGGAAGGTCAGAGAGAGAGAGAGAGAGGAGATGGAGGTGGGTGGTGGGCAGGTTTGGAGATGGAGGTGGGAAATGAGACTAATCACGGCAGTAGATGAAAATAAAATAAAGCAGAGCAGAACAGAATATAATAAGGCCGAGCAGAACAGAGCTAAGCAGGGCAGGGCAGGTCAGGGTAAGGCAAGGCAGGGCAAGTCAAAGCAGAGCAAAACAGAGCAGGATAGCAGAGCAGAGCAGAGCAAGGTAAGGGTGGCAAGACACGAGAAAATCGTGTGACGACTGCAACAGTGAAAGTGTTACAGCAGGTACTTGGGTCGTACCCTTGTGGCAGGTCAGGCCAAGCCGCTCACCTCTCCTCACAAGTGCGCATCACAAGCACCGGCTGTTTGGTTAAATGTTTGCAGCCTCTATCTGTGCATGGTTATGTGTATGCTTGTGTTTGATATTTAAGTAGGGTGTTCAGGTTTGATTTGATGTACTTGACAGCGACCGTATGACGCTGATGTCTATGTGCATGTAAAGGTAATGAACGTAAAATGATACTGCCAGGTGTGTATGTGTGTGTGTGTGTGTGTGTGTGTGTGTGTGTGTGTGTGTGTGTGTGTGTGTGTGTGTGTGTGTGTCCGTATAATATTAGTTTCACATTGTCATTCCCTTCCTCAGCCAACCATAATCTGCAGACACTCAGAAAGAACATATGTTGCAGATGTAAAAAGACAAACTGCTATGCGCCTTTTTGGCCGTGTCGAGACAGTATGAGGCAGTAGAGTGTAGCTAGCGTGAGGGGAGAGAATGATGACCGTGCCGACACCCACTACCCTACTTGGTAATTATCTTCTGCCTTTCCTCCGCGTCATTCTGTTTCTTGGCCGGGGATGATGTGTTTCTGCTGGGATGACGTGGTTGGTTCTTCGGTTTTAAGGTCGGGAATGGAGGCTAATAGGGACGTTTGTTCTAAGTGAGGAGTCGGTTCACATGGAATATGACACGGCTGGGTGGGTGGTAGTGAGGTGTTGTTGCGGTAATGTGGTGGTGGTGCGGAGATATTGTAATGGCCTGATGTTAATGATAATAGTAATATATGAGGCAGTGGTGTAGAAGATGAAGAAGTATGTTAGTTCTAAATCCCCCAAAGCCTTCAGTAGTCAATGTCCAGGTTTCCAGTTGTACTGCTAGGTGAATAGGACAGTGGTGTGGTAGTGCATTGTAGCGAACAGTGTAATGGTCTTGTGGTGGTGATAGGGATATTTTTAGTGAAGCGCCGGTGGTGTTGTAGTGCAATGTAATGATGATGATGGTGATGATAGGGGAGATTATGATAGTGAGGGAGTGGTGTGGTGACCTGTGGTAGTGTGACGGAACGGTGTGGTGGAAGGAGACATGTGATGATTTTTGGTTGTAGCAGTGACGTCTAAAAAGTGATCGAGTCATGATGATGGTAGAGTGATCGTTTGGTGATGTAATTGTGGTTGATTGTTTGATGTTTATAATGGCAGTGATGGTGAAGAAGAATGGTGTGATTGAGAAGTGAGATGTGAATGTTTTTTTGATGGCAATGATGGGGAAGAAAGGTGTGATAGAGTGGAAAGCTTTGGTCTTTTTTGGAAATTCTGAGAAGAAATTGTGATGTCGCGATGGTGTGTTATGGTGTTTGTGGTGTCAGTGGTGAAGATGGGAGTGTGTGATGACTAGATAATAGTGACGAAGTGAAGTAGCGATGATGGTAGGAAAGATGGAACTTAGCGTAATGATCATGTAAAGTATGTTGTGGTGAGATGGATGATGATGATGATGATGATGATGGAAGTTTGCAATGAAACAATGTGATGATGATGATGATGATGACAATGTTGAAAGTATGTTGCGGTGAGTTAGATGATGATGATACTGTTGAAAGTAGGTTGTGGTGAACAGGGTGTTGATTACAATAACGATGATAATGATGTCGGAAGTAGGTTTTGGTGAGTTAAGTGGTGGTGATGGTGATGTAAAAAGGTGGCTTGAGGTGGTAATGATAGTGTGATGAGGGTGGCATTGTAGAGTCCCGGTCTGTAGCTGTTCTCACACTTCTTGCCTTCTAAACTAATGATGCGAGATTCCTACCCGTTTGGATTGTTGGTGATTAGTGAATATCTCATTAGCTGAATATATCATTAGCTTTTGACATGGTTTTAAAACGTGGTAAAGGAAGTACTGACATGCATCAGATAGACAGTCAGACAGAGCCAAAGACAGACAAAAACCAAACAAACAAACGAACACACACACACACACACACACACACACACACACACACACACACACACACACACACACACACACACACACACACACACACACACACACACACACACACACACACACACACACACACACACACACATTAACAGACAGAAAGATGGTCTTACAGACAGAAAGACGAACATTCAGACAGACACAGACAAACAGATTTTAAAAAAGAAAGATGGACAAGGATGTATATTTATAAACACGGACAGACTGTCTTGTTTAGGTGCAGACGTGCATCACTCTGAGAGATGTTACAGTTCAGGACGAAATGAACTGATCATGGATTTGGTTTTCTTCTTTGTTCTTGCTGAGGGACATTTTCGCAGACTGTCCGACTTGGGCTCCTTTTATACGCAGAAAAATATTCGCACCGAAACTCGCTGACCTAACTAAGATTCATTTTTTTTTTTTTTTTCCGGGGAGGACCAGAGTCGTGGGAAGATTTTGGATTTTCCGTGTCCAAACAGATCTTTGTTATGAAAGTGTATCGGAAGTTTGCATGAAAGCCACAGTAACGAGTAAGGAAAAGTGCGTAAACAAATGAATGAGCAAGGACAGTCGATCGCAGGAATTTCATGAACGCTTGGTGGGAATGTGAATGCTAGAGGAGTGGGAATGGGAGAGGGAATGGACTTGATGGGTGTGGAACTGATGGAGGGAATGGGAATGGAAGTGATGGAGGAGCGGGAATGGGAAGGGAAAGGGAGTAGGATTAGGAGTGGGAGTGGGGGTGATGGGGGAGTAGGAATGGGAGTGTGGGTGATGTGATAGCGGGAATGGGAGAAGGAAAGGAAACAGGAGTAAGAAAGAGTAGGATTGTGAGTGGCAGTAGAAGTAGGAAAGGGAGTGGATGTAGCAGTGAGAATGGGAGTGGGGTGAGCGCGGACAGGAGTGGGAGCGAAAAGAGAAAAGAATCGCTACTCACAGGTTCGACGAATGAAAACCAGAAATATATTTGCCTGATTTTGTGTTTATATTTTCGTGTTTATATCTTTCCATGAATGTATCTTTGTGTGTGTCTGTGTTTGTATGTATGTGTCTTTGCCTAAATGTAGATATCTTTGTGCATGTGTCTGTGTACACGTCTATGTGTATCAGTCGGTATGGACGAGGTGGTAGTAGTGGTGGGGGGGAGGGGTACCAGTTATGGGGACTGCACACAGTAACAACACCACCTCCCCTACTCCCACTCCCACTCCTTCCGTGCCGTGAGTGTCTTTCTGGGCCACCTGGCTCGGCTGCTCCCTCACTCCCTCGTCACGGCACTGCTGGGGTGATTGGAAGTTGCTGCGACGGACCATTGGCTAGGTTATTGTTACGGACCTTACAGTGCCAACGGGATCCCTGACCCTCTCTCATCATTCTCATTTCTGTCAGCTGTGTCCCACGCCATACCTCAGTGCAGTTTTACCCTCTCCAGATCGAGGATGTTTCGTTTAAGCTGAATAAAATCGTATGTATAGCATTAACCAGAATAAAAAGTCATCGGGATGAAGTCTGAGGGTAAATAAATGTGCTATATAGAGAACTCATTGTAGCTGATTCCAGACTATTTATTCACATGATGAAAATTGTCAATACCGATTTTTTTTTTTTTATTCTCGATGTTTTCAACTCTGCCTTGATTTCTCGACGTTTCTTACTTCCTTGAATGACTTTCCCCCTTAGATCTTTATACCCTTATGACTCATCTCCTTCCCTTCCTCATCCTTTTCTCCCACTCCAATCTCCTTCACGTTTTTTCCTTCTTTTTCGATCTTCTACCCCTCAGCCACCAACATCGCCTCAGCCACCAACATCGTAACATTCCTATTCCATCCCCCTCTTTCCATGTTCATACTTCTCTTCCCTTCTGCCTTTCCCCCCACCCCTCTACTCTTCCCTGTTCTTGATTCTCCTCCCCCGAATTCCCTATCCCCCACCCAGCTCCTTCCTTCTCCCTTCCCATCCCTTCCCTCTCCACGCTTAGTTCATCCTTCCTCTTAGTCTTGATTCGTGTCTTACTTCCTCCTAATTCACATTCTATTCCAATTCCCCTTCCTCTCCCACCTTCTCCCTCTGCTCCCTCCCGTCCTCATCGACATCTTTTTCTTCCATTCCCTTTCCTTTGCTCCATTTCCCTCTCCCTCTTCCTTTCCATTTCCTCTTCCTCTTCTCCCTCTTCTCGCATCTCCTGCTGCATCTCCCCCCATCTCCTCTCTTTATCTCTCTCCCTTCCCCCCCTCTCTCTCAAGCTTTCCGCATCACTCCTTCCCCTATCCTTCCTGTTCCCTCCCCCTCCCTCCCTCCCCCACCCTGTCCCCCTCACCCAAGGCCAACGGTACCGCAGGCACCATCTACGTAACTGGTTTGTTTTGTTGATTAAAAGGGCGTGTGTCACATTCCTTACACCCGCAACCCCACACACCCTGCCCCCTCCTCTTCACTACCTTCCCCTTCCACCTTCCCTCCCGCTCTTCCACTTCTCCACCTTCTTTCCCTTACCCATCCCTACCCCTCCCACTTCCCCTCTCCCTTCTCTCCTCCACCCTGTCCCTGTGCGAGCCCCTCTCTTACCCCACACTACGGTGCCCCACCACCCTCACCTCCTCTAGGCTGTGTGAGAGCGGCAGGGAATTAGAGGAGGAGGAGAATGGGAGGGAAGGAAGGGGGAGGAGGAGGAAGAAAAAGGGGAGGTGAGAGAAGGATGGAGGGAAGGAAGGAGGGGGAGGGGATGCTGTGCTGATTTGGAGTGGGTGAGAGGGAAATGAAGATGAGGAGAGTATGAATGATTAAGTAACTAAATGAGAGTAAATGAGTGAGTGGGTTTGGATGAAAGAATTCTCAACTCTTCAGTACGATGACGTCTCTTATTTTATTCCTACAGCTGCTAGACGATTTTACTCAAGTGGAGATATTTGACCTATTATTTCAACAAGCAAGCAGTGACGAAGTTTTCCATACTCTGAATAAAAAGTCTGGTGATAGCAAGAACGAAAAAGAAAGACGCATTCGTAGTGAAGAAACTGAAGGGAAGAGAGTGGGATTGCCTGGGTGGAGAGAGAGAGAGAGAGAGATTCTAAATATATCCGAAGTGAAAGGAAGGGTTTAGAGGAATGAATGGTTGAGAGAGAGAGAGAGACTGTAGCTGTAAAATCTAAAGTGAAAGGGAGATACTGTGTAAGTGGAGTGGTTAAGAGGGATTGGATGATGATGATGATGATGATGGAGTAAGTGCATCTGGTGGTATGGAAGAAGTGGAGAACGGTAAAATTTACGAGAGGGGAAGGAAGGAAAATGAGGAAATGGAGGAAAGAACATGGAGAGATGGAGGAAATTATATGAAGAATTGGAGAAAAGACAAACACAATTAGTCTTATATCTCCTAGGACAGTGGAGTGACTTGGAGATCTGGGCATGAAAGAGTATGGAAAGGAGTGAAGGATTTAATAGTCAGAATAATATAGGACTCAGTGTGGAAGGGAATGCAATAAGTACAGCAAGAAAGGGTTGAATGTACCGATAAAAAAGTGAAAAGATGTGGTTAGGGTAGTGAAGGATGAAGTAGGAAGGTAGAGGACAAGGTAGTGAAGAAGCAGAACGTATTGGTAAAGAGGTAAAGAGAAGGTGTGGTGAGGGGAATGAAAGATAAGGAGGGGAGTGAAGGAAAAGATAGTGAGTTACCGAGTGCATATGCAGTTGTTAGGGGGTAGGAGACAGGAAAGAAAATAGAGAAAATGCGTAAATATGGTTCAGAATAAATAAGTGGATCAGTAAAGTCTGTATTCTTTACTCTAACTTGGCCTAAAATTGTCATCTCTTCATATTTATTTTGAATTGAAACAATAGATTAACTCTAGAATATGATGCTAGTTCCGAAGGCCTGTGGAAAGGATGCAGAACTGTACCATAATCTTCTGACACTGAGGTACGTGAAAATAAGCTTCAAATGGTCGAAAATATGAACCAAGTTAGTGTGGCAAAAGTATAGTAAGGAATGTAACGAGTGAGTGAATTGAAGGGAGAGGGGATAGGCACGACCACATATAGGGTGGGTGGGTGAGTTTGTGAAGGGTGGGGATGCAGACTCCAACATTCCCCCTCCCCCTTCCCCCCTCCACCCGGTGCCTGGCTGTTGGGGGCACTGCTCGGTGGAACTTACCTCAGTCTGTTCCCCCGCCTCGTTCCGCCCACACCTCCCACCCACACCTCTCGCCCACGCCCACACCTCATACCAACTTCTGTTTCATATCCACGCCCACATCTGCCAAAAAATCAGTGTACTTTTGTAACTGGTGATGCAGGTGTAGCAATCAGTTTTGGTGCGTGAATTTTGAAGTTGGTTCTGTAGGTGCATGGATTTTGGAGTCAGTTGTAGAGTGTTCGTGGTAACTTCAGTTGTGCATGGTGATCTTGTGGACAACTAAGATAACAGTATCCATCAAGTATCGTCTATAACCATACACAGTGACCTAAGAGAGAAGGACCTGTCTGTGTCGGCGCCTGGATTTTAGAGATTGCTCTGGAACATCGAGGGTGACTGCTGCATCGCATAATCGTGTGGATTTCTGAAGCGACTACGGCTTTGGATTGTGATCTAGAACCACAGTTACAAAGATACTGGGAATCATATTCAGCCGTGGGTTGTCTTGAACATTCATAAAGAAACAGAGACTCATATTCATCCAGGAATTGGCATCTCGAACCACCGTATAAAGGCTGCGAACCCTGTAAGACTACTGTAAAAGTGAGAGGGAGAGAGAAAGACGATGGGTGCCCAGGAACTTTCAGTGTCGTCTAAGGAACAGAAGGGGGCGGTGAAGGCGAGAAGTGACACTACCAAGAGTAAGTTTTACTTTTAGCTATTTTTATATAACTGTTTTATGAATAATTTATTCATTTTATGAAAGGCCTGTGGGATAAAGGCAGGATCCCGGGGGCTCGAAGGGTCTGTGCAGTAGTCTCGTTCTTTTTACGGGACATACTTCTGCTAATAATCCTCTTCTTTTGTGTATTTTGTTTCCTTGTTGATGATGATGATATATGATGAAGATTTTATTTTATATAACCGAATCTGGGCATAAGCAACATAGTCCACATCCGAGACCCAGCAGTCTTCCTACTGCAACATACGTAGCTACACACAACTTGGGCATTAGTACCTATCGTTTATGCTGATAACACAAGTGGGTGGTCTCATTTAGGACAGATAGGATGAAGCGCAGTACATACGTCTCCCCAGTGGGCCTGTCCGTCCTTGTGGCAGACTGGCGGAGTCGCTGTTCAAAAGTCGCGAGGTCACCCATTGGTAACGGGGCCTGCTTTTTGTGGGTGTGTGGCAGGAGCAGGAAATAAATGAGCTCCCTTCACTCCCCTAAATTGCGTAAAATCCAGTGATGGGTGGCTAGAACGAAGAAAAAGAGGCGTCATCCTTGTTTTTGGGGTGTCTTTCGGGGGCAGGTAAACAGAGGAGCTCCCTCTTTATTATAATTTTTTCTGTTGTAGATGACGGTGAATAAAATCGTCTCTTTGGTAATAACCAGAAATAAAGGCGTCATCCTGCTGCAAGGATAAACTCTTACGAGACGCTACTTCCAAGCTAAATCAGTATCGTCCTGCGGTTTAAGACCTTCGTCGGAAATGGTGACTGGAGAATGTTTTTAACCTTTACAAGGCGGGACGTCACATCTGAGTAGAATGTAAGCGTGAGGCGGTAACGAAAATGATAAAATTTTGTATTTCATACGTCCGGAAATGATTAATGGAGATTGTTTATAATATATTGCAGATACTGAATTTTGATGACTTAGAAATTAACCTGGTAACTGAGATGACATCTTTGCTAATGTTATTCCTGCTACTTCTAGTTGATTTTATTCGGTATAGGGGAGTCTTTTCGTAGTAAAGTGGTTAATAGAGGTTATATCCAACTCCACCACGTTGAAAAGCCTTCCTTTGTTAGATGAAAGCATCTGACAAATAAATAATAAATAAATTATATATATATATATATATATATATATATATATATATATATATATATATATATATATATATATAATGTGTGTGTGTGTGTGTGTGTGTGTGTGTGTGTGAGAGAGAGAGAGAGAGAGAGAATACAGTGTGTACGTTACAAAGAGTATGCTGTAGGTATCAAAGAATGCATTATGTCCCTCAGGCAGTGTTGGTGGAAGTAGTGGTGGTGGTGGGAAACTAGATCAGTCGGTTGGAGTGTCTGGCCATCACCTCCACAATTACCACACTTTTGGTGCCGCTGGGAGACAAGGTGTGAGTGTGGATGTGGCTGTGGACGTAGGTGTGGGGTGGTTGTGGGTTTGACAGCAGATGTGGTGTGGGTGTAGAAGCTGTCGTGGTTGTTGGGGCGGGCCTGGGTGTGGCTTTAGGTGTAAGTGTAGATGAAGGTGTGATTAAGGCGCCGTCGTTGCTCCTCCCACCGCCCACCTGGTAGAGGGAGGGGGAGGGAGAGGGGGTAGTGATGGGGTTGTGTTTTATAGGTTGTGTATGTGTGTGTGTGTGTATGTGTGTGAGAGAGAGAGAGAGAGAGAGAGAGAGAGAGAGAGAGTTGAAAGTAGACTATTAAATACGAAGAAGTGAAGGAATGGAGAGAAAAATGAAGAAAATTGAAGGGTGGGTTAGGAGGAAGAAATATGATGGTATGTTTTCCGTCAACAAAACCGTATCGTTATCTAGAGATTTGAGGAAGATGGATGTGACAAATGTTTCTTTATACATTTAGTCTGATGCTGTATTATTTTACGGTGTTGAGTGAGAGAATAGTTATATATTTTTAAATAATCTGGACCTAAACATAATCGTTCCACGTTTCAAAATTTAAGCAGAACTAGTGCAGCAGTGGCAATTTTTTGGCTTTACGGCAGAGAGGAGTATCAAGTAGATTGGTTTACCCCTTCAGGACGACGAGTTATTTAATTCTTGCCATTACCAGGGGATTTTATTCGTCTCAAGATATCCCTGGTAGTGAGGGGCTTGAGACATTTTCCATTAACCCCATCTCCACAGTAAATTTGTTCTCTTTGTAATAACAGTCTTCTTTTGCTTAGGAGAGACGTCTTGCAGCAAAGGGTTTAGGAACGTTCCCTCGAAGCTCTCAAGTGCATTTTTAGAGAAGTTCATTTTTTTTTTTTTTTCATACGATTTCACTCAGCTAAGGAGAGGCCGGGTTAGGAAAAGAAAATTCATTTTGTTGTCGGCGATCCACCACGATCGCAGTTATAACTCGCACTAAACCACAATCACCATCATCAAGCACTTCACAAGCACCCCATTACCTCCAGTCACCTGTCTGCCACACCAGGCATCAACCACTCCACTACAACTTTCACTACAACTACAGTTACATGGATCATTCTACCACAAGCACAAGTCTGCCACAACCACAGTCACTCTACCAGTCACCCTACCACATTCATTGACTCGACATTCACAGTCAGTCACTCCACTACAGTCCCAGTCACTACCACAACCACAGTCACTATACCACAACGACAGTCACTCTACCACAGACAGTCACTCTGCCACAGACTCCCAATCTGTCACATCCAAATCACTCCCTCAGTCGCTCTGCCGCAACTACAGTCTCTGTACCACAACGACAGTCATTTTACCACAGTCATAGTCACTCTACCAGTCACAGTCGTTTTACTACACTTACAGTCTTAAAGCATTTCACAGGCATCTCACAACGTCTACTCTTCTGTCTTCCGCAGAAGCATTAAGCATTCCACCACAGCCACATTTACCACACACACTCCATCAGTCACAGTCATCCCGCCGCATCACAGCTAGTCCATTTATGTCCACCTTCTAGGTTGTCTGCTGTTTACCACACCACCATCAGCTATTCCACCGCATCTACAGTTATCTCGCTCACTCTGCCACAGCCACAGCCACTCCACTAGAACGAGTCTTCAAACACTTCCCAGACACCTCATTACGCTAATTACTCGGCTGTCTCCTCATCACACACCCCCAACCCACCACACACGCTTCCTCCATCATCACCCAGTCACTATCTTCTTCACCACCTCACCACCTCAGCCACAGTCCAATCACTTCGTCGTCTTCTGTCAGCCACACATTCTTTACCCACTTTACCACCACAGTCACCACACAAGCTACACCACCCATCACTGCCACAGCTCGGTCACATCGCTGTCTCCTGTCTCACTCCATCACCAACCACAATCCAAACACTTCCTCCACCACAACCACTGTTACCACACACACTTCACCTCCTCCATCAACAGAATCATTGGTCAGTCATATCGCTGTCTCTATCTACCACACTACCACCAACCATCCTGCTGCAGTCGCAAGCTAAGTACATTGCATCACAGTCACAACATTAACAGTCTTCTCTACTAGCCACGTTCATAACACACTTCACCACCACCACCACACCACGACAACAGTTCAATCACCTGACAGCATTTTCCCTACCACATCACCTTTATCCATCCCACCACAACGCAGACACACTTCCGTCACCACAAGCAGCCGCTACACACACACACACCACCACCACAGCCATCCGCCACACACACACACTCCACCACCACAGCCAACCGCCACACACACACACACACACACACACACACACACACACACACACACACACACACACACACACACACACACACACACACACACACACACACACACACACACACACACCACGACCACGACCACGACCACAGTTCAATCACCTGACAACATTTTCCCAACCACACCACTGCCAACTATCCCAATACAACCTAAACATACTTCCTCCGCCGCCATCCTCATCGCTGACCACAGCCACTGTCACGCCATTAGTGACTCATTGTCTTCAAGTCCTTCACTGCGAGAGGCTTTATCTGTTCAGAATAAAAAAAATGGTTAGACGATTGCAAGAGTAAAATAGTTGAACGCATCGTCTTGAAGAGGATAAACAGATATTAACCCGAGTAATAAAGAAATGAGCATCCGTGTTCTTCCTGTCTCGTACCGTTCTTCCACAGCTGCATCCACCTCATAAAGCACACCTGTAGCCGCGATAAAAACACACTAATGACCACTGAGCCATTATAAATTGCACTCTGCCGCAACCACCAACACATCATTATTATTACCACTGCAGACACCATCACGACGGCTGTAAACCACACGTCTAATCATAACCACCAGTCAACAGTTCCACCACTTACAGAAGTAGCCACGCAACACAGCACTATACGGTACAGTGTCCATTTCTCAAGTATTTACAACAGCATTCAGTCTGTTATGAATTACCAAACACAACACTGACGGCTGTACTATTTAGCAGTCATTTATGAACAGTTGTAAGCATTAGATGTAGTTAGTCTGTACAGTATGTCACGTTAGAGAGCATCCGACAGCGATGTAGAAAAGTAGGGACGTTTTGCCCTCATGATGATTCATATAAATGGCAGTTAAAAATGGATCTTACCGTCCCCTATGCGATCTTAGTTTTTAGTACTACAGACCTTCTTCCACCCTTTGAACATCTTGCAGTTACATCGACTATACTCCACAGCACCTGCTCCACGCTAAACCATCCTGCACAATTGTCACTCAGTCATTTGTAACTCCACCACCTATGGGAACTCCCACAGCTTTTGTACAGATTAAACCACCCAGCAACCCTTACTTCATAACTAACCACCCTCCCCACTATCCACAGTCACTCTCAGTACCCACTCCACCACCCACAGTCACCCCCACTCCACCCACAATCACATCCGCATACACACGCACTCCCCTCAGCTACTCTCACCCTACATCACACAAGTCATCACCACCCACCTGATAACCTCTCACTTTCTCAAGCACTTACCTTCCAATCCACCAGCCATCAAGCACTCCATCAATTGCCTAACCACTTATCACCCCCGGCACAGCCCTCTCCACGAACTCATTCCGTCATACACCACTCACGTCATCCTCCATTTAATAACCCATCACTCATCACATCCCCAACTCCATAAGCTTCTCCACCAGCCTACTCCAGTATACACGAGACGGCCACAAATCACCATTCCTACTCACTTATCGTTCACCAACTATTTAATACCCACCTAATCACTCATCGCCTACCTATTCACACGTCACCCACATCTTCTCTACTAGCCTCTTTTATCAACCCACTTCATCATAACACCACATAAATAATCACAGTCACCCATCACTCTCCTAAACACGTATCCCTGTCGCACCCATCATCGCCCGTCACCTTTACCGTACAAAATTAACACACATCACCCACCTAACCACTTAATACCACTTAACCATCTACCTTCCACCTAACTACATCGCCCATAACCACCACCTTACATCCATTAGCCATCCATCTGTCGTCCCATGAGCCATAACTGTCTCCCCCTGTCAGATCACTTCTCATCAGCTCACCCCATCATTACACTAATCATCCATCACCTTCCAAACTATCAGTAAATTGGCCTTTTTCATCTTCTTCCTATCCACCTTATTGACCTTCTCCATACCAAACTTACTATTTTTTCACCCTTCTGGCAGTCTATCCATCCCGCCTCTTTTTCCACACTTTCATCCATCCATCCATCCATCCCACCTGTTGTTTTATCCATTCATCCCACCTGTTGTTTCATCCATTCCACCTGTTATTCCATCCATTCATCCACCCTTAGTTCTTGCTCTCCACCACTTTTTCCTCTGCCAGTGAAGATGAAAGATTGTGTGATCAAGGGGAGAGAGAGGGGGGGGGGAGGCATGAAATCTTTACGTACGAGTGATGGGATGTGGGAGAGCCTTCTATGCCTGCGAGAGCACACGGTTCCAATAGGCGTCACCCAGTTCCCACCACACACACACATCCGTCCTTTTTTTCTTCCATACACCCTTTGCTTTGTTAATGAATGCAAGTCAGGATCGTGTTTAATTGTTGATGTGTGTGACGTAGTGCTAGTTTATTCCGCTCGCCTGATGCTGTGACCTCTTCATTACGAGATGTCTGTCCTAGGCTGACTAATATCTGTTGGCGACAACAGGACTATATCAATGTTCTTTGGCTCCTGTGACTAACTTACAGCTATTCAAAACTGCGTGGCGTTAAGAGGAATTGAATACTAGTGTCAGCCCTGAAGCGGTTAATCATTGCAGTACCGTATTAATACAACGAGGCTCCTGTGGCTCATTTCCACCTGAATGAAATTGTCTTGCATTTGTCAGAGTAGAATATTAGAGTTGCTTCGACCTTGGTAGGGTTAGAGAGAAACAAGTGAAGGTTGGTGTAGTGCCATCTCCCAAGGCTCCATGTTTGGATAATTTCAGTGGTAGAATGTTAGAACTCTGAAGTCTTGTGTGCAGGAAATTTCGGCAGTAAAGCAAAAATTGCTGCATTTGTCATCGTACCAGTGGCTTCCTTGCAGCTGTGTCTGAGAGTGAGATAAGCGGGGGGGTTATCGGCCTGTACTGAAGTTTATCTTGACGTCATCCCTTTTCATGGCTTCCAATTTGTAGCCCCTTCATTAATAGAGGTCTCCCCTTCTACCTGTATAAAGTATTTTGGCAGTAGTTAGAATATGATGAGAAGGGCGTCATCCTACTGAAAGAGGTCAAAACAAAGCTAGGCAATTTGATACCCGCTTGTCTTGAACATTGGTGACGTCGTTTCCTTTGATAGCTGCCGACACTGTTGCCTGTATTATCACACACCAGACTCGCAAGACTTAACATTACCAGATGTAAGAAAATCGGAGTTTACCTCTTCCCTATCTTTATCTTGCCGCCTGGTATCCTCTTCAGTCTTAGGGTCTTTGTTATATTTTTGCTATCTCCAGACGGATATACCGAAATTTGGAATTTGGATAGATTTTTTTCGAACTAGTTGGGTTATATAAAATCTTAATCATCCTACTCTGTACGAGTTGAAGAAAATCGTCTGGAGTTAATAGAAAGGAAAAAATGAAAGTGGTCATCGTAGTGGAGAGGTTAACTTTCTCTTGCTACCTCCAGATGGTTTTATTTTGCTCAGGAGAGATTTTCCCCGTAATGAAAAAATTACTAGAATGGTTCATAGTAGTACCTTATTATTATTATTATTATTATTATTATTATTATTATTATTTGTTTTTTGCAAAGCTTTATGTATAATGTGCGAAGAACGTGACAAAAAAATGAAACAGTGTGAAACCATTGTGGTGCCATTTATCCCGTTCGTCTAGAGGACGTAATTATTGCTCTGTTCTTGTCTTCACATATTTTTACGCAAAATTAGGGAGACCTTTCGCAGTGAAGAAGTTAGAAACACTCCACTATGAAAGATCTCCCCAGACCTATGTATAAATGTCAGTTAGTGGCAAGAGTAAAATATAAAATGCGTCAGAGTAGTGGTACTAAAACATTATTAGAAATGAGGTAATTCCCTGAGATACGCCCTCCTGTCACCGCTCCTCCCACAGTACCGGATATACAGTTTTAATGATTTAGTATCACTACCCTGACGCATTTTATGTTTACTCTTGCCACTAACTGACATTTATTCAGATTGGGGGAGACTTGTTGTAACGAAAGGGTTAATAGAGGCTAGATCTCATTTCCCCAGTGCGAAAAACCTCTCCTAACCTGACTAAAACTGTCTGAAAATAGCAAGAATAGAATGAGAAAGTGAGAAAGGTAGTGAAGGAATTAAAAGAATAACCCTGTCCAGCCCTTGTTACAGATTGACTCTATATTTTAACAATGTTTATGACTTACAGTAAATATTTATGTGAAGAACGTGACATGTAAAATAGAACAAATTTTAAATAAGAGCAGTCTAGTCTAAACATTCTTACTACCTTTGACGTCATGCCCTCAGGTAGCTTCCAATATTTTCACACTTCCGGATATACAGTTAACCCCTTCAGTTTGAACACGAGCACATTATTGTAATTTTGTTGTTGTTGCTGCTGGGTGTTTTTTCCCTAGATCGTAGAGCACACTAGTAATAAAAGGGTTGACGACTGATATAGGCCCCGTAAATCCCCCCATTCGAAAAATTCATCCCGAGGTGAATATATTCATGTGAAGGATAGAGACTAGTGTAAATGTCATCATACTGAAGGAGTTAATGAATTCTTTATTCATGGAATAATCCTTGAGACGTTACAGATTACTTTTTATTTGCGATAAGCTGATACACTGCGAATAATAGCTATAAAAATACTAATACATCCAGAATACAGCAAGGTTTGAAACAGGGGAGGTGTAATCTGAATATTTTTATTGTAAATGTTATTCTCTCACGTAGCTGCCCTGTTTAAGCTGTATCTTCACACTTTACCCGAAGCTGAACACTGCCAGATGTAAACGAATTTTGGGTTTGTGAAATAAGTCATTTAAGCATTTTACAAATCCATTATAGTTACTGCTAAGCTTATAAGTCACCAAAAATATTAACGTGGAGAACTTGGCGTCAAAACTGTAACGGTAACAGGATCCAGCGTAGAAACGGTCCACCCAAAACACTGCCATTTTTCGCACTCCACAGTTTACTCGAAGAGTGGGACAAGGCGTATCCTTTATCTTGGAGGAGGAGGATTCGAGAGAAAATTATGCTTAGCGACCGCGAACGTCTCATTATGAAAAACTGTTTTAGAATTAGCTATGCTGTTGGTACTGACATACAGTATTTTTAGGGCTACTTAATAATGTGTTTGCTGAGAGGTTCTGGGTTTAGTTGGCCTGTACAGTTTTTTTTTTTTTTTTTTTTTTTTTTTTTTTTTAGTACTGAATTCATTCTTTCATATAGCTTCCTTGTGTCGCAACCTCACACTCCAGTATGTACTGGAACTGGTCTGTGCTTTCTTGAAATAGTTAAACACATGAACTCAACTTTGCTCTTTTGTTTGCAGTCTTGGAGTCGTGTACTGTACATAAACTTTCTTAAGCCTAAGGTGATCTTCTGCTTTTATCTTTAATTCTATATCTACCATACGTTAAATAACGAAACTGTAGTGAATACTGAAGTGAATTGTACTTCAGTGTAATAAACTGCTACTGATAGAGACATCTCTGTTAAGAGTTTCAGTTCAAATTCTCAATGAATGTGGACCTTTTCGTGGCGCTGGTGGGTGTGGCAGCGTGACATCACCAGTGCAAACACTGGTTGGGGCAGGGTTGCCAAATAAGGGGCCGGCCACAAATTTCCAAACAGCAGTCGATTTGGGTTCGCATTCTCGTGAGTTTAGGAGGCTTTCTAGTTCCACTTTCTTATCGATTTATTTTGAATAATATAACCTGGAAAGAGTAGGAGTTCCCGTAGATTTGGGCTAGTATTTTCATGGGGTTTGGAAGCCCTCTACCACCTCTTTCTTAAGGATTTATCTTGAATAATAGGCTGCGTCTTGGGTATGCATCTGTTATTTTTGTGTAATGCCGACAGAGCGTATAAATACCATATAACAAAATATTAACGTGTCACGCGGAAATAAATTGGTAACGAGGAGGCGCGTGAATGCCTGCTAAGCTGACGAGAATGCAGGGTTTGGTCATTTTTAGGCCGCATTCACACCAAAGGCTTGCTGGCGCTAGCGGATGTGAGCGGGAGTTTATAATTATGTGTAAACCATACCAGTGGCCCCACTGGATGCAGGCGGGTGGAGGTCACAACTGTTATGGTTTACAGTGATATAGAACTCCCGCCTGCAACCGCAAGCGTTTGATGCGTACGCGGCCTTACCTGCGTGGTGAAACGACAGGTGTAAAAGAGCGGACATACTTTGAAAACCTGTATTTAGCGCAAAAGATCCTCCAGTTCAATTCAGCTTCTGCAGTACGGTGGTCTTCCAAGCTGAATACATTAGTCCAGTTGTAGCAGGAAGAAGGAAAGACCACGTTGCTGACTGAGGTGATAGGAGAAAAAGGTGGGCGTGATCTGTAGCGACAGTGTGATTAGCATGGTGTGTGTGTGTGTGTGTGTGTGTGTGTGTGTGTGTGTGTGTGTGTGTGTGTGTGTGTGCGCGTGCGCGTACGTGCGTGCGTGCGTGCGTGTGCGCGAGTGCGTGTGCGCGTGTGCGTGTGCGTGCGCGTTCGCTCGATCGCTCCAAGTATTTAGTAATGATTATGGCTTATGGGTCATCTCATGCAACACTTACACCTACACTTACTCTCACTGTGCCACGGTAGCCCACACCCGGCAACAGTAAAAACCACCTATAGGAAGCACTTCTTACTGGAACTTAACAACCAACTAAAAATAAATCGTATTCATTTGTCATATACGCAAATCGTTAGGTAAATATATTTATGTCTACAGTTACGGAATTGTCTACTAAGTTTTCGGTAACAGCAGACATAAATATACCATAGTATCAACTAAGTCCTAGAAGGGACTGATGATGGCACAGAAAAAGTATTATTTCATGGAAAAGAAGGATATGAGTTTACGGGATTGAGTTGGTACAGTGATAGGGAGTCTTAATCTTTTCTGCGAGGTGATGAGGTGATGGCTTTTATTTTTAGCGTCTTCAGATTATTTTACAGTATGCAACTTGGGAGGGAAATTTTCGACATGGAAGAGTGAAGTAGGATGGGGTGAGAAGTTGAGAAGGTGCAAGGTGAAATGAGACGTAAGGTGGAGTGAAGTGAGGAGAGAGGAGTAAATTAAGGGGTCAGGAAAGAAGCGAGGAAAGAGTAAAGGAAGATATAAAATAAAGGGAGAGGTGAGATGGAGAAAGATATAAAGTGATAATGGAGAAGAGATTAGAGGCTGGAAAAGGGCTGCAAGAGGCAAGGGAGAAAGAGAGGAAAGGCGAAAAGTGGGAAGGGGAGAGGCGAGGAGAAGCAGCGAGGAGAGAGGTAAGACAAGAGGGGAGAGGAGGAGAGAGGAGGAAAAAGGGATGAGAGGAGAGGGAGGGAGGGTGAAGGGAGGAGAAGGAGCCCCAGCACGTCTCCGATGTTGCGTCACCGGCTTGGGAGAAAGTGAGGTAAGTGCCGGCCGAATTAGTCCCAATGCCGGCAAGATTACCCACCCAGCACTGCCCTGGCAATTATCTCAAGCCGCGTTTCACTGTTCGCTTCATCGTCCTGCTCTCTTATTCCTCGGATTCGCGTCTCTTGTTCTTTTATGTCGTCTTGTATTCGGCAGTTTGGAAATACGGATGTATGAAAGAATTATTAGCCATGACTACAACAGTAACAAGGAAATAATAGAGTAATGATATTTCTTGTTAGGTTTCGGTTAGTGTGATTGACTAACTAAATCTTTGGTTGAAGTAGCTATTATGTAACTTTCATCCATGTTATAAAAAAGCATAGAAAGGATGGAGCAGAGTAGCGTATATGTATGTCGACATGAGAGAGAGAGAGAGAGAGAGAGAGAGAGAGAGAGAGAGAGAGAGAGAGAGAGAAATCATTTAGTGCCAGGTCACGTGTGGGGTGAATCAGGTCATGCAGTGTTCACCTCAATTTGTTTTAGTGTTCTGTGGTGATATAAAATAAAACGTTGTGGTCTTTAGCTGTAAGGTGCACTGTGCTCCTTATCTTAGTGCTCTGTGTAGGTGTAGGATCCTCTTGTGGTAGTGCAGTGTAGAACAGTGTATTGGATGTAGTGCAGTTTGTAAAATTTAATGTCTTTGGTGGTGTAAAGTGGTGTGTTGTGTAGTTGTAAGGTGAAATGTAGTTCTTAACTTAGTGTTGTATACACATAGTAATGGAATCCAAGGCATGAATAGTGCAGTGTAGTGCAATTGATATAGTTTAGAGTACCATGGTTGATGTAGCTCAGATTGTAATGTTAAGTGTAGTGTGATGCAGAGTGACGTATATTTCTTAGCTTTGTGTTGTGTATATATGGTCGTGGAACCCACGAATTTTGTATTTTGAAGCGAATGACAAAACTAATGTAGTAGTTTGTTAATGATACACGGTAAATAACAGACGTGATATATACTGACAAGGTGCACTGTCGTCCCTATCTTTGTGTTGTGTGTAGATAGTCGTAGCCAGCTAGTTTGTGTTCTGTGTAGCCGATATGGTGCAGTGCTTGTGGAGTAAGTTTTAGTGCTTTGTGATGGTGTGAAGTAGTGCCGTGTACTGTTGTATTAAGGGGTCCCACAACCCTGAGATGATTGTAATGCGTAGTTGTCTTGGAATTAGAAGCCTGTGTAGTGTGGTGTGGTGTAGTTAACGGAATTCACGGCTACTTAACCCCTGTAACTCGACGACATTCATACTTTGTCACCAGAGGATTTTACTCTGCTTTGGAAAGGACCCTAGGAATGAAAACGTTATTGAGGGTTGTATCTAATGCCTCCAGCTCGAAAAGTCTGCCCTAAACTGAATTAGACCGACTGGAAACAACAAGCGTAAATACAGAAGTGCATTACTGTTTTGAAGGATTAATGGGATAAATAGCATATACCGGTAAATAAAATAACCTGCCCCTGGAATATAAAAGGAAAAAATAATAAATGTTTTGGTCCTAAAAGGGGGGGGAGTGAAGTAGGATTAGATTTGTAAGCTAGAATGGTAAATAGAAATGAATGGCTGTACCAAGAAAAGCATACGTCTGGATATTTAAGGGAACAAGTGGTGGGCGCGTTTGTGGGCTAAATTGTGGTGACCTGAATGAAACCCAGAGGACGTCGTGGTGGCGATGGAGTATTAATTAGGATGCGTGTTGTAGGACAGAGAAGCGGCCAGGCGGTAGAACTAGGTAAGAGTATTGAATCTGGTTTTGGAGGTGAGAGAAGAAACTATCACTGGCACTGTTGAAGACTCGTTCGTTTTGCCTGTTTTGTGTGTGTGTGTGTGTGTGTGTGTGTGTGTGTGTGTGTGTGTGTGTGTGTGTGTGTGTGTGTGTGAATGAGGTGGATGACAATGGAGAGAAAATGAGATAAGGCAATTTAGGGGGATAAAGTAGAGATAGCAGAAAAAGGTCTAATGGTCTTGTAATGTGGGTGCAAATGATGAGAACAGATCATTAGGGAGAATGTAATGATGATAGTACACAGTGTCGCCTCGTTATAGTATGGCATGCTGTGGGTTTTAAGTTTTGTGAATTAAGTTACAGGTGATAGTGTAATATCGATGGAGGATGTGGAGTGTATTTTGAGTTATATAAGTAAACAGTTTTATTAATGAACAACTGAGGCAAAAGTGAGAGTGTAATTTGCCTGGAAACGATGAGAATATACACCATTAAAGAGAAAGTAATTGTTTTAATACACAGTGTCTCCGAATTATACGATGATGTGCTGTGTGGTTTGAGTTTGTGAGTGAATTAAAACATGATGACAGCACTGGAATGGGACTTGTATTATTGTGGGAAAGTGGGTTCTGTCTACTAGGGTTTGGTTCATATGAAGTTTTAGGATCGTTTAGAAATTAACCCTTTCATTGACGGAAAACATGCAGTATTCTGTTCTAACCAACTCCAGACTATTTTATTCAGCCGAGTGAGTCAGTAGAGGCTGAGTGTTTGATACCCGAGTTTTGAGGTCAGGCTAACTTGTGAAAAATATATATAGATAAGTAAGGTAACTACAGATACCTAACTCGTAAAAGAAAATATGTAAAATGTACAGGGAATTTAGCCAACTTATTGACACCCGGTAACCTGAAGATGTGTTATTTGACTGATTAGACAGTTATTCTTTAAGGCGTTTTAAGAAAAGAATACTTAACTCATATATGGCAATGAATGTTGTGTTTTTTTTCCTTCCATGGTGTCATATTATATGATTCCCTCATTAATAACTTTGTGGCACTTGATCCCTACTTATTAATATATATATATATATATATATATATATATATATATATATATATATATATATATATATATATATATATATATATATATAAGCGGTTCATTTCATTGCCTAATCAGAAGTTGGTTATCGTGGAGACTGAGTCAGTATACAGGTATCTCCACGGGATTTTTGTAGCTATGATAAGATTAGTGCATTCAACAACTGGGCGTTGGCGTGGGTTGTTAATAATGTATACTGTATAAGCATATTCATTACGCAATACGCCATGGACATTTTGCTGGCTCGTAAATAGGAATCATTTTGTACTGTGGTAAATATGGTCACACAACATTGTAAGATAACGGAGACTTTCATCAGTTGATCCTGTTATTTCGTACTGTTACCGCCTGTATTTTTCACATAACAACACTGCCAGCCGAGTTTTTCTATATATTATTCTCTTAACCTGAATTTTCTCTCTGATTACCGTGACCGCATACCTAAAACGTAAGATCCCATATAGATACAAAACGGGATACAGCTTTTCATACCTCTGGTTAATGCTACGAACTTCCGAATAAAAAGTTGGGCAGTAACTTTTCGTGCTTCATGTTCCTGTTGTGGACTTACGGGGGTAAAAAAAAAAAAAAAAAAAAAAAAAAAAAAAAAAAAAAACTTGGGTTATAAGTGACGAACTCTCGGCAAAAATAAGCATTCGTATATCTTTAACTCATATTCTAACGAGGTCGTAATTGTGGAATTATAGCTACAGAAATGGGTTATAACTTTTTTTTACTACCTCTATTCATCGGAAATCATCATTGGTATTAAGCTTGATTACATTATGAACGTATTTAACCCGAATAAAGTTCTGGGTATGGTCATGTAGATGCATTTTTTCCCATAATTCTTCACCTCAACACTAATACTAATCTTTTAAAAATCTCACTTCTCACTCTTATAATTATGAAGGAAGCTCTCTTAATGGAGACGAAGATTGTAACCAGGGCACATCTAAGCTGATAAACAATGCAGCAGTGATAAGAGTGGATCGGGTGATATCAGTACAGGAAAGGTGATGGTGGTGGTGGTGGTGGTGTGGTGGTGGAGTTAGAGTGGCTTGAGGTGTCGTAGAGGCTAGTTATAGCTGGTTTACTCTACCTTGATCGTAACCTCTTTCTGCTCAGTTGAAGGCCAAGCGTTGTAAGACTGGAGGATTGATTTAATAACGAAGTACAGTCATTTCTGCCTCATAATTAAGGCCCATCGAGTAACATGCAACCCTGACGTAGTAGTCTGGATGTTGGAGTGACCCATTTCTGTCATGTGAAAACAAACTGACAGTGCCACCTCTTTGCTGCACTTATTTTGATATTTATTTATCTACCCGCATTTAATTATTTTATAAACACGTGTTGAATTACTTGCATAAATTTACTTTTATTTATTTATTTGTTTTACCTTTGTCGTGAGGTATCCACAAATTCTCGTACTGTTGATAATACTCTTAGGAGGAATATGTTTGTACTTGCTGAAACTATTTGGTTTTGTGAAGGAACGGAACGTTATTAAAACCCTGCACAAGTAAAGTCGTTTGGCAGTATCAGAAATAACTGGAAAAAGACACTATCTTACTGAACTGAAAAAAAAAAAAAAAAAAATCCCCATGTCTCTTGAAAGAATCTGGAGTTGCGAAGGTATTTATTGTAAGCGATATGCATTGTACGAAGTGGTTCTGGAAGGGATTATTGAGAAACGAATAATACCGACATGTGTGGTAAGATAGAGAACAGTGCTTGACGAAAAAAAGAAAAAAAAGAAAAAGAAAAGGAAAATCAGAACCCGGAAGATGCACATTTTTTCCCGAGGTATTTTGGACACGCAACGCATCAATAAAATACTAAAGTGTTACAAAAAGCCTCCGTGCATACCGTGAAAGTTTTTTTTTAGCCATTGTGTTGAAATGTTTGGTTACAGGGGAATGGTTTTGTGGTTTTATTCTTTACGTGTGTCGGACAGTGGTAGAAGTAATAGATTTATGTGGACTCAAGGTACAATTTGGATTTTTGGAAAGTTGGTGTTTTTCAAGAATGTGTGTGTGTGTGTGTGTGTGTGTGTGTGTGTGTGTGTGTGTGTGTGTGTGTGTGTGTGTGTGTGTTTGTAGTGGCCGGCTGACATTAGAGCTAGAGGAAATAGAATCAGGTAATATTAGGTGGTTAGCTTGTGTTTTTGCAATTGAAGCCCATTTCCATTGTTGCTGTTGTTCTTAATTATGACTGCCAGAACAAATAAAGCTTCAGTATAGATGGTTTGCTTGGTCAGTCACTTTGAGGATAAAAATGAATGTGTATAGGTTATTGAAACTAAGCAAAAACAAAAAAAAAATTAACGTAGCGTGCTCAGTGTAAAAGGAAATTCCCAAGATCCTTATAAGTAATGCTGGTGTAATGATGTATTAGGTCAGCCATTTGGGGGGATTTTGTATGGGTTTTTACATTAGGGCTTGAATAACTTTGTCTCACTCACTGTGCATGGCAATTTGATATGAGGGAAAGAATAATCCTGGTGTAGACTGTTAATTGGTCAGCCATTATGAGGTTATGGGTGATTGTGTAGGTTTTAAAATCAGAATCTCAGTGAATGGAACTCCGAACTAGTGTAAGATGTACGGTAGTTAGAAGTGATGTATGAAAAGGAATTAAGGCAGCTAGATCTTAGTATTCATTAGATTATATAGCTTGTCAGCCCTTAATGACTTGTTTTTGAATTAGTACCTCCCAAATTAGATCTTGCGTAACATGCTTGATAGTTTGATGTGGTATGTGACAAGGAAAATGACATTACCAGATAGGCCTGTAGATAATCGCGGTGTACATTGGTTTGCCTTACCACCTGTTTTGAAGATACTGGTAAAGGTATGGAATTAGAAGTTAAATTATTAGGTCATGTAACATACCATTTTGATCCGTTAGAAGGATAATTCTGAAAAAAAATCATGTTATTTCTAACAGTGTAATCGTTACATCATACGTTGTTAGAGTCTTTACTTCTTTACAGGATTATCTTATAATCTTGTCCTGGCTTTTGACGGTGTAATCTCAGTAACGTGTGATGATACTCTTTACATCTTTGCAGGATTCTCTTATTCTTGAGACTCGGACAGTGTAGCTCATCGTTCATTATGACGTCAAATGGTTATCAGGACTATCATAATCATGCCAGCGGCTATGTTGGCAAGTACCGGGACACGGGAAGGTTTGGTGACTTTGACGGGACGAGGCACGGTGGCTATGGAGGAAGGTACGATAACTATGGAGAGAGAAGGGAAGCGAGAGGGTACGATGATTATAGGGAAAGGGGTTACGATGACAATGAAGCAGGGAGATACAATGACTATGCAGGCGGAAGGAACGATGATTATGGAGCAAGAGGATACGATGGTTTTGGAGAACGCGGGTACGATGACTCTGGCGACAGAAGAAATGATGATCTTGGAAACGAAGGGTACGATGATTTTGAAAACAGAAGATACGGCGAGTATGGAGAACAAAGGCGCAATGCCCTTGTTGAAGGGAGGTACGACGATTTTGAAAGCGACAGGTACGAAGGCGATGACTACGGCGGTGAACGTTCTACGGAGGCTGTGGAAAACTGGCTAAATAGAAACTCAAGCCCGTCGTCGAGCCCTGAACGTGACTATCCCAGTGACGTTCCTCTCATCCCGACGGCCAAGCTTAACCACGATATGAGGGACAAGGATGGTGAGTTCACAGTTCTTCCATAATACATGCTTTGAGTGATAATTGTATGGTTTTGTTGATATTTCGCATGCCTTAATTTTTCATGAATGTCAAAAGAGCACCAGTCTCTTCTTTAGGTAAATTTCGTTGATACTGAAAGTTTGTGCTGGAGAGAGAGAGAGAGAGAGAGAGAACATTTTAACCATTGAGAGCAATATATTTTTATGGTAAGAGGACGTCTGATAAGATACAATGATAGGAGGAAGATGAAAGGTGAAGAGAGATTATAATTTTGAAGGGTGGGCAGGGGAGAGGGGAGGAGGAGAGGAGATAAGGAGAGAGGGAGAAGTAGGAATGACAGAAAAATAGGTTTATGTGCAGAGAGATAAAAGGAGATAAGGAGAGATATAGAAGAGAATATAAACACACACAGTAGAGGCCAGAGAGAGAGAGAGAGAGAGAGAGAGAGAGAGAGAGAGAGAGAGAATTATATGTGAAAGGAGGGAGGGGAGAAGAGGGGAGATAAGGAGGGAGAAGCTAATGGGAAAGGTAAAGGGGTTAATGTGCACTGAGATAGGAGAGATAGGGAAAAAGTATGGCAAGAGCTTATTACGGAGAGAGAGAGAGAGAGAGAGAGAGAGAGAGAGAGAGAGAAAGAGAGGGGGGAGGGATGGGAGAGAAGAGGAGATGAGGAAGAAAAGGTTATGAGAAAAGATTGAAAAAGGAGGGTTAACGTACAGAGATAATAGAAGACATACTGTAGGGAGAAAGATAAAAAAAAAAAACTTAAATGTTGATACGAAAAATGGAAAGGTATGGAGGGGGACTCTAGTGGGGAAGATAAATAAAAGAGGGTCAGTGTGCTCTTCAATAAAAGGTGAGATAGATCGTAGAAAGGCGAAAGAAGACAACAAAAAGGAGGCAAAAGAAAAGAGATAAAAGATAAAGTTGAATAAAGGAAAGGAATAGAGGAAGGAGACTGGGAAGAGATGGGTATCCTACCCTTTTATTATGGCGATGTATTTCTTATTTCATTCTTGTTACCTTCAGACGATTTTTTCAGCTTGAAATTGACTTGTAGAACTGGAGATGTTATATACTGCTTCATAAACCGTTTCTTTTCCAAGATCAACAAATCTTCTGGTGGTAGGAAGGAAAAAGAAAAATAATGTAATTAAGGAATGCAAAAAAAAAAAAAAAAAAAAGAAGAAATTGAAAAAGTAGGAGACAGTTTTTAAGCTAAGTTTCATCGTCTGTTGGCAGCAAGAATAAAATATGTAAAAAAAAAAAGTTTGCGGATGACGGGATTGAGCGTCAGTAAGTTTATAGCAACAATTAGTACAAAAGAAAAAAAATATTACAGTACTATGATTTACGGTAATAGTTGTGTGTGTGTGTGTGTGTACTTAAATCATAAAATATACGAGCTTTCCTCATTTACGATGATCAAAGGTGACCGACCGATGCAGCGCTTTAACCTCAGCGATCTCTGTCATACTGCAGTGGACCCAACGATGTCTTAAGAAACTCATTTGGCCAGAGCACATCATTTATATTTCATTTTCTGCCAGTACTTCAAAGTTTAATTCTTCATAGAGTACCCTGGTAGTGAAGAAGTTAATACAAGCTATATCTTATTCATCCTGTTCCAGTATTCACTTTTAAACTGAATATAGCTGTCTGGGGATACCAACAATGAAGTAAAGAAGTAATATATGAGTTGAAGAGGTTTTGTCATCCGTCGAAGGAGATTAAAAATACGGTCAAAAGACAGAAGGGGTAACTTGCATAGAGAACAAAAAACAATTGAGGAAAACATCAATAAAGAAATCTGGAACTAGGCCTACAAGTAAGAAAATACTGTAGAATATAACGGAAAAAAGAACAAAAAACAAAAACGGGTGCAAAAATAGTTTGAAAAATGAAGGATATAGAATTATGAAAGGAATACGCCATTAAAGAAAATTTAAAAAACGCAAGTATTGTGGATGCATGAATATAGAAACACGGCATAAACAAAAGTAAAAAGACGTGACGGATTAAAAAACATGAACGAAGAATAATAAATAAACGAGGAATAAAAGAAACGAAAAGGAAAAGAGAATAAGGAATAGAAGGGAAGTAATATAAAAAACAGAAAAAGAAAGACATGCAGCATATATGGACGATGGGAAAGAGGGATGAGAAAGATAAAATTGATAGAAAGGAAGGGGAAGGAGGAAGGAATAGTGAAAGAATGTCGAAAGAGGGAGGAGGAAGGAGTAACAGATAGAAAGGAAGATGAAAGACGGAGGAGGAAAGTACAGATAGAAAGGAAGGGGAAAGAGGGAGGAGGAAGATATAATAGGTGGAAAGGAAGGGGAAAGAAGGAGGGGGAAGAATAATAGAAAGAGGCAAGAGGAAGGAGGAAGGTAATGATATATGGTTAATGTCACGCGGTAATTAATTCAACCTTGACTACCTGCCCGATTCCCACACCCCTGGAGGCTATTGTTATTGTTGTTGTCGCCCCTTTGTGTTGTTGTTGTTGTTGTTGTTGTTGTTGTTGTGTTGTTACTGGTGGTGTTAGTGTTGGTGGTGGTGGTCTTGTTGTTACTTCATTGTTTGTTTGTTTGTTTTTTTAATTGATGTAGTTGGGACCTGTTATTGTTATGGTGGTTATTAAGGCTGTGTGTGTGTGTGTGTGTGTGTGTGTGTGTGTGTGTGTGTGTGTGTGTGTGTGTGTGTGTGTGTGTGTGTGTGTGTGTGTGTGTGTGCGCGAGCTTGCCTGCTGAGTCTCCACTGATCATGTCACCTGCATGAAGACCCTATGCTGAGAGAGAGAGAGAGAGAGAGAGAGAGAGAGAGAGAGAGAGAGATAAAGAGAGAGAGAGAGAGAGATAAAGAGAGAGAGAGAGAGAGATAAAGAGAGAGAGAGAGAGAGAGAGAGAGAGAGAGAGAGAGAGAGAGAGAGAGAGAGAGAGAGAGAGAGTGTGATACAAAAATAAACCCGTTCAGTTGAAGGGATCTCCAACAATTTAATAAAAATCGTTTGGATTTAGGAAGAAGGAAATACGAGAGACAAACAGGAATGGTAAGGGAAACTTGACCAAAACCACATCCAGTTTTATCCCAGCTTTTATCTGTACTAATTCACTAGTGCTTTATTTATTTATTTATTTATTTAATTTTTGTGAATAGCTATACACTTGATTGCTGTCGTTCGTTTGTCATGTAGTCAGATGATTGATAATGTGTAACTGTTAGTAATACCGGGAGTTGACCAAATGATGTGGTGATACCCAGTATACAAGTATACATGTCATCATCATCATCATCATCATCATCATCATCATCATCATCATCATACACGTAACTTGGTCGTCGTCTTCCTCTTCGGCATCATAATCATCACCATCCGTACATCGTCGTTGTCGTCGTTGCTCTCGTGGTCGTCCTCGTCGTCATCATCTATTTTTCTTTATTTCAGTGAGGTAGATAATGTTTGTAAGTAAGAAAACGAGAAGTTGTCAACGTTACCTTTCTTGACCATCTATATTACATCTTATAACTGTACTTGTACCGTGATAAACTTCATGTGCAGAATTCACTTGATCAAAGCTTGCCTGTTATACTGTATTAAATGTGCGTATCTGACTTCTTTGACATGTAATGTGATTGGCGAGTGTAAATACAGGTGTTAGCTAATGATTCCGAGTGGATGGCTGGTCTTGTCACGTATAGGAAGCACGATGTAAACTTGGCTCATCTCTTCCTCATACTGCCTCATCATTAACTTCTTCAATACAAGAGGCCGTCATAAGCAAATGCAATCGTCTGGAGGTAGCTACATAAAATGGAAATCCGTCTTGATATGGCACTGAAGGGGTTATTGGATACTTTATAAAATTCTCTAGTACGAGAGTCTCCGAGCGGAGTATACTTGTACGACTGTATAAAAAATAGTATACGTAAGACGCCATCGTTAGAAAGGAGTATATGGGCAGTAATCGTGGGTCAGCATCAACCTGTTTCTGTCGCTGCTGACCTGGATTCAAGATATGGAGTTGTCTGAGCCGAATGAGTTTATTGTGGCTAACCTAACCTCTTCTTTAGGCGGTACAGTAGTGTGGTTATGAATTGGTATGTGCTGGACCCGTAGAGCTGATGAGGTTGAGGCCAGGGGAGGAGAGGCGGTGCACGAACAAACACCAGCTGACGATGATGATGTTGATGATGATGATGATGGTGATGATAGGATGTGAAATTCTGGGTCAAGGGATGGAAGAAAATAAGTGAACTATGATGGTGATTACCTCTGATAAGGCAGGAGAATAGGAGGTATTGTGGAAGAGGAAGATGGAGGTAGAGGTGAAGGCAGAGGCACATGTAGTGGTAATGGTATGGTAGAGGGAGAGGAAGGTGTAGAAGGAAGTGTTAGGAGAGGGCGGGTAAAATGAGGACGGAAGGAGGGGAGGGTGTGGAGGAAGAATGTGGAGAGAGAGAGAGAGAGAGAGATGGAAGAAGATGGAGGTGGAGAGGGAGAGAGAGGTGGTTGTTCTCAGAGTACCGACCCATTGAGAGTGAAAGTGGAGCAGAGGTCAACCCACCATGCCACTCTGTCCCTCACACACACACACACACACACACACACACACACACACACACACACACACACACACACACACACACACACACACACACACACACACACACACACACACACACACACACAACGAATATAAGTTGTGTAAGACGGTAAAGAAGAGGAGAGGGAGATGTGGAAAAAGAATATTGGGAGAAAAGGCGTGGAAATTATAAGGAAACGAATTTGTGCAGTGGAAGAGATATTTGTGGAGGTAAGTGGTGAAGAGGGAGAGGAAGGTGGAGAAGGAGATAGTGGAAGAGGGAAATGTAGAGTAAGAATGTAAGTAGAATAGTAGAGGACGATGTGAAATTAATGAGAGGTGAAGAAGTTGGTGCAGAGAGAGAGAGAGAGAGAGGATGAAGGTACCGTAGATGTGGTGAAGGAAGAGAGTGATGCGGTTGTGTGCAGGGATAGGGAGTGTGAGTGGAGGTGGAGAAGGTGGTAATGAAGACGAGGAGGAAGAAGTAGAGAGATGTAGAAGGAAGAAAGTAAGTGGAGAGAGGAGTGGAGAGAGGTAACTGGTGGAAGAGATGGAGACTGGAGAGAGAGGGAGATAGTGGTGTGGATGGAGTATCGGACGATTGAGAGTAAAAGTGGAGCAGGGGTCAGTACACTATTGCACTCTTAACCCCCTTGCGCACTCACATACGCACACGCAAAAACGCATGCAAGTACACGCACTTAGTCATACACGCACATACACTCACTGACATTCATACACGCACATACATACGAGTATACACACACACACACACACACACACACACACACACACACACACACACACACACACACACACACACACACACACACACACACACACACACACACACACACACACACACACACACACACACACACACTTAGATATACACGCACTTATTCACGTACTTAGGCTACATATATGCAAACAAAATCATACACGTAAGCACACATAACACACATACAGATGGGATGACAGTCATATGCTCACCTGAGCACACACACACACACACACACACACACACACACACACACATGTAAGTAAAAAAACAAAATTAATAAGATAGTGAGTGTTGTATTGTACTTGGTGGCCTGGTTTAAAAGTAACAAGTCTTGATCGTGGCAAGTTTTTATGGGGTTTGATATACATTGAAAAATCTTGGCCACAGTTTTACACACTAGATGGGTTTGCTGCTCTCTCTCTCTCTCTCTCTCTCCCTTGTTTCCAAACTCGCCCAGAGGCAGTGTAATCTTCACAGCTTACATACTGTTGGCCAAGACCTCAGAATTGGTGCTATGTTATGTAGTTGGGGTGTGGCTTAGAGAGAGAGAGAGAGATTCTTCCTATCCCGTTTTCATTGTTTTGTATTTATAGAATTTTTTAGTTATTCTTTGTATTAACACTACCTTCTTATCATTTGCTTTATCTTTTTTCATTTTTTGTCATTATTTATTTACCGAATATGTTTGTTTATCTGTTTAGTGTGGTTAAAAAAAGTCTCTGCTCCTTTTTCGTTGAACTAGAATTTACATATACTACTTTATATCCATCCTTTTTAATCATATTGCTCTTCTTTCTTTTCTTTTCGTGACTTTTTTTCCCGCCTTTCTCCGCTGTTTTTTTCCCTCTTCGTTTCTCTTATTCATTTTCTTTTTTCCCCCTTCCTGTTTTTCTCATATTCTTGATTTTGCTTTTCTTTTTTTTTCTTATATTTCTGTGTTTTCATTCCATTCTTATCTCTAATCATTGTCTTTTTCCCAGGCCTCAGGCAATGGCAAATCACTCCGTTTATTTCTCCTGCAATTTTTACCTCCAGTTGTCTCCATTTTCTCTTCTTCATCTGCATTATTCAACCTTTCCTTGCATTACCATTTTGTCATATATTCATTAACTTTTCTTTTTTCTACTTTTGGTTTGTTGTGTTTTTGCAGGACACTATGTTTCTTTTTCATCTGTTATTTTCCTTCCTTGATTTTATTTACTCTTTTCCTTCTGTTTTACAGCTTATATTCTTCAGCCGCCTTTTTCTTTTTTTTTTTTCTTTTTTTTTTACCTGTTCTGTTTTTGGCAAGTCACACGTTCTGCTTTTTCCTCTTGTTATTCTCTTTATTTTACTTCTGCGTTTATTTAATCCAGTCCCTCCTTTTTCCATTCCCCATTTTCTAGTCCAGTATGACGTTTTATTTCTCTCACTCGTTTCTGTAATTTTTATCATCATTCATCCTCAGTTGCTTTTGCCCCTGCCCTTTTTTTTCGTTGTACGTATTTTTGGTAAACTTTAAATATTTGCCTCGTTAGCATTTTATTTGTTGCAACTTTTTCTCTGGCTTTTTTTTTTAGGTCTCCCTCTCTCTCTCTCTCTCTCTCTCTCTCTCTCTCTCTCTCTCTCTCTCTCTCTCTCTCATGTAGGTCGGACGGGCTGGAATAGTTCGTGTTATGGGCATTAGCATTACCTCACTACCATGAAAAACTCCCACACAAATAAAAAGTTACAGTTAGGGCAACATTTCGTTCTCTATTTTCAGGTGATTTTAGTGTACGTATTGTTGAGACCAAATGTTGTGTTCACGTAAATCTAAATCTTTGTGTATATAGGTAATGGTGTGTTATTTGTCTTGTGTGAGGAGTGTGATGTATCGGCCTAAAATTGCTTGTTTCTTGCGTTACGCTTTCACGCCTGCAAAATGTGCGTGTGAGACGAGCTTGCACTCGCTCACACAGTGCGAATTCTCCCTCGTACGTGCAGTCGCCCACAAAAGTTATGTCGTGGATCTTTTTTTTACTTTCAACCCCGTCAGTACAAAATAATGAACCCTTGGAGTGAGGTGATTATTATTATTATTATTTTTTTTACTCTGTTCTATCCGACATTTTGATTCACTATAGGATAAACTTTTCATAGGGAAGAGGTGAGATACATCCCTCATTAACCGTCTTTCATTTACCCCCCCACCTTTTTTTTTTATTATTATTCTTCCTACGTCCATACGATTTGATTTAGTTTAGGTTAGACTTTTCGTAGTGGAGTGGTGGTGGAGTAGGAGTTTGAATTAGTGATGGCCTTTGGGTGAGGAGGGTTAGATTTGCGGAGTGGAGGTGAGGGCTAGGAGCGACTTGATGACTTTTGTGGTTAGTTGTATATTACTGAAGCCTGGCACCAACAGATTCACACTTACGCTGAACCCCACTACACTTTTAGGGGACGATCTGAGTTTTTTTTTTTTTTTTTTTTTTTTTTTTTTTTTTTAACTATCTTACGATTTTACACTGTTACGGTTTTACACATACGGTTTTTCGTTTGTTACGATTTTATACTCATACAGTTTTACATTTTTTACATTTTACTTTCTTACGATTGTACACTTTTTTACGATTTTACACTTTACAATTTTACCTTTTCACGGTTTTACTTTGTTCTTTTTTTTTTCTTTTTTTTTTTAACGATTGCACCCCTTTACGATTCTTTCTTACACGCGTTCGCAACTTACATCGAAAAGTAAGGTGCATATTGCAAGAGCAGTGGGGGGGGGGGAGGGATCCATTCACACTTAACCTCCTCACCATTAGAGGTCGTGCTAAAGCTGCTTTTAATTATCTGATAAGAACAAGATGTGTATAAGAAAAACATCGTCGTACTTAAACGTTTCGTGGATATTGTTTATTGCCTCTAACCTTTTTAGGTCTTTACTAAGCTGTCGAGGAGCGACTGGTGGTAGCAGTTAATGAAAAATAAGAATAAGTAATGAAATAGCTAAATAAATGGTAAATGCTAGCCAACCAATTAAATAAGGAAAAATAGAAATCAATACAGAGGCGCCAGCGCACGGAAAATAATAATCAGTAAAGATAATTTCCAATCATTTTGCTTTGATTCCCCCAAACTGAGTAAGCCTTTATGACAACGATAAGATTACGATAAAAGGAACGTCGTCGCACCATATCAGTTAATGGAGGTTGCTTCTTCCCCCATCTTTTAGAGAGGCCTTCGGTAACATGAGTAATATTTGAATGCAGTGTAAATAATATATCAAATTGTTGTTGCTGTGAATGAAGCTTTTTTTTTTTTTTTTTTTCTAACTCCATCACTACGAGAGTTCTCCCCAAGATGAATTAAATTTTGTAGTCATAAAGCTTGCGCACGCATACACACACACACACACACACACACACACACAGCCATCAATGCATGGGATGGGTTATATTACTGTTGATGTGGTTAATTTAGTAGGGTTTAAGTTTTTGGTGGTTTATCCATGTTTGTAAGAATAGAGTACTGAGCAACACCTCCTACTTTCACACGAGGTACATTTAAGCTGCATTCAGTTATAGTAGGAATCGGTTTTTATAATTTCTAAAGGATACGTTAAAATTCTTAGTCTGGAAACTGTGAAATTCTTTAGGCTGTCATATTACAAAGTGTGTTTTTGAGAAATGAAGACAACTATTCGAGGGAGATGTTCGAAAAAAAAAAAAACGAGTTAGGAACAGACATGTCTTCCTTACTGAATTAGATAATGATCGTAAGTGGATTTATTAAAATTTGTCCTGAATTCGTGTTTCTCTGCATGACCCATCTAGAAGTGTGTTGTGTCATCCTTCCGCCTCCCGAAGGCAGACGTATTTCCCGCCAAAAAAATTCCAATAAATCATGACCCGTCAGGAGGTAGAAGCTTCTCGGTTAAGTAAAATCGGCTAATGGTAACGAAAATAAAATAAGTAGGTGGGATCCTGGTCTCTAGAAGATTAAAGCAGAAGTTGTTTTGGCGTTTTGCTTGTTTTCTTACGTAGTTACAGGCAATTACATTTTTCAGAATCCCGGCACCCTAAAACCGCAGGGACGATTATGGGTGATTATATAAACAGGTGGAGGCAGAAGATTGCAGGGTTGGGCGGAGAATCAGGTCGCTTGTGGTTTACTTATATGCAACGGGGTGACATTCTTCCCAGGCTGTGTTGATTCTGCATAATGTTGGTGTTGATACGCTTCTTTACCTGATGTTCAGGTCTTGATGATATCGTGGATCCGGAGAATAAGCTGATCGCTAGCTGTCAAGAAAATTGTTGTGGGAGTCGGGTATGAGTGCGTATACTTTATCCGGTAAATATTTTGTAAGTTTTATTGTATGTAGGCGGTGATTGTATTGGATAGGTGTCTGACTTCACATTCACGAGTTTTATTATTATTATTATTATTATTATTAGTTTGATTAGTACGATAAACGTCTTGGCATACACTGAACAGACTCTGTGAATGCCCTTTAATATGCAGTAATATTGTCTGCTTCAGAAGTCCACTTGTTATGAAAGTTTCTTTGAGGGGGCATGTGATATATCCAGCGCGCATCCCCAGTCTCATCCACTCTTCCACGCACTGCATTTCCTCCAGCACACAAAACACACACGCTCCAGTTCCCGCCATAGGTCGCTCTTTGTTTATGCCTACTCTACCCCGCCATCTTGTTCGCTGGGTCAAGAGCGGATATTAGGTTGTGGGAGTGAAGTTTGTGTTTTAAGTAATTTCAATGCTCCTCCGTAAGCCCACAGACATGTTATAAATATACCCTTGCTTGAGGTTCCCCAGTCTGAAAAAGTGCTGTGGATGTTAGCTACCCAAATGAAGTGAGTGATACGCAGTACATTTAATTGTCTTTGTTGGTGCGCCATGCAATAAAACATGTCTGGGTTTCTAGGAATAGACTGACTATACATAAAAAAAAAAAAGAAAAAAGCTGCCACTGTGTTATAGCCCTATTTTTATTCATGCGTAACCCGGTGCCGCGTGTGCGATCCTCATAAATGCTCCACTAGCCCACCGCCATTGTCTGCGCCTGTCGGGAAATCGGGTGTTTACGTAAGTCAGCCTGATAGTAAACATTAAACGTGCCAGCTGATTCGTGGACCGTGCCAAGCGTGTCAAGTGCCCGCGTAATATCCAGCACACATAACTTTGGACCGAATGCGGAATTTTAAATGTGGGAGCTGACTTTCTGCTGGCTGAACCATTTGCTGAGTTAAGAGTTACGTGTGTTCCCATATTACTGTACTTTATTGGTATTACGAGCACTGAGTACGATTACTGTGTTGATTTGTGAGAGTGTTGGGATCACCGAGTTATGTGGCTTTTGAAGTCACAGGTGATGATGATGATGATCTTACCTCATCCTGTAGCTGGAAAAAGGAACACGATGATGATGACGATGATGATACAACAGTGATAATCATTATGATGATGATGATGATGGTGGTGGTGGTTATTATTATTATTAATTACATCTTGTACTACCAGTGAAGGAGCTTTGCGATGTGGATATGTATGTGATAGAAGGCGTTAAGAGAAATACACCGAGGAGGTTTGGCCATGTAGAGAGGATGGGGCGCGAGAGACTAACGAGGAGAGTGTATGTGAGGTGGAGGGGGGGAGAGAGAGGGGGAAGCCGAGAATGAGATGGAGGGATGGAGTGAAGAGGTATATGAGAGAGAGGAATGTGAGCAGGGGGAAGGGCAATGAAATGGCGGGGGACAAGGCGACATGGAGGCGATTTGTTTGTGGCCACCCCTTACGGGATTAAGGCGTCTGGCAGTACATAGATAGATAGACTACCAGTACTGCAGCCATTAATATTTTTTCACTGGACATGATTTTTGATGGTACTCTCTTCATTTGTGAGTTCTTTGTGTGTGGATCCTACCTCACGTCATCTCGTAGGTGAGAGTGAGGGATGAGGATAACTATGACCATGTTGACGAGTGTTGTTGTTGTTGTTGTCACTACTGCACACTTGCAATATATCATTAGGCCATATGAGATATTACGCTATTTATCTGCCGTCACCTAATTTTGTGAAAGAAGAAGAAGGCTTAAAGTTATGCCTATCGACTTCACAAGGGTCAGTAAGGAAGACAGTAAACTCTGTGCTGAGACTCATTCTTCCCCATGAATACAACACGCAACAATCGAATATACATCCAGGTCCTCAGTTACCGTACACAGTTGGGTGAACAGGGACAAGGACGAGTGATGATAGGACATAGCTTGTGTTTACATCGACCCCGACTTCTAGATATGGTGACAGTGGAAACAGGATTTAGGTTTACAAACTTACCATCAGTTCCCCATCATTTCTAAGGTTAGTTTTTAGCAGGAAGAACACACTCCAGTATCATTTTGGAAACAGAAGCACCACAGTTTATAGCAAATCCTCCTCCTCATCCTCTTCCCAAAATTGTTATACCAAGAGAATGTTGAGTTCTTCCTACTCTCTATATCCAAACTCCAGCATATACCATAACCCAGCTCCGTGTAGCAACCTCTTGGAAAACGGCAAGCCCTCACATCGGTTACAAAATCTGAGGAGGAGAAGGAGGAGGAAAAAAAAGTTGCTTGGCGTGATATTGCATAAACACTGCTGCAAGAACAGGTGGCTTTAGCAACGGGCGGACAACAAGAGGTTTGGAGGGAAGGGGGATGAAGTGTTTGGAGGTGTTCAAGATGAAAGGGGATAGTTTTAGCAAGGAATGTTTGGGAGGTCGTAATGAGGCACAGCTGTGATAAAATGTACGAAAAAGGATGGCTGGGGTCTATTTCAAGAAGGAATGTTTGTGAGGCTGTGATAGCAGTGTAGGAATTAACTGAAGGTGTTTATAATCGTACGCGATATGATAATTTTTGCCTCTATATGCATTATTGTATTCACTACTCTCATGTACCCATCCTGCTTGACCTTCAGCAACAACGTTCTTCAGGGCCTGTGCTGAATGGTACATAATCTGAATAAAAATCAGCAGAGGTAATGTGGACAAAGAGTGATTAATGGGATTGATTTTAGAAAGGAATGTAAGGTAGGTTGGGATAAGGTGTGGGAAGGCTGCGATTTAGACGAGGAAAAAAAAAAACGAACAGCTCAAGGTAAAAAAGATTGCCCACGGAACATAGGGAAGGACAAGAGGTTGGGGAGTGTTCAAGGTGACTGGGGATGAATTTAGCAAGGAATGTTGGGTAGGATCGTGAAGAGGGTGTGGTCAGATTAATTTGGCGATAAAATTGTGTTTATTATTATTATTATTATTATTTAGTTCCCTATCGGTACCGGTCGGGGACTATAAGTTAGCGCGGTTCCCTCAGTCCGTCTGCAATTTCGTGTCCGCTCTGTAACTTCCACAGGCATGGACAGATTATGATGTAACTTCACACAATTGTTCCCCATACCATGACGGTGTGTTGCGCGGAACAACCAACTACCTACTCCCAAGGTCAGTTACATATGTATGGTTATCATCCGGTATGGGACTTTGTAGGCTACTGCATGGCAATACTCAATGCGTTTATTATTATTATTATTATTATTATTATTATTATTATTACCCAGTACAGTCATGGTCTAAGAACTGTAAAACTTACAAAATATGTACAAGACGAAGTATACGTAATCAATTTCACCCGTACAACAATTCTCTTGATAGCTTGCGATAAGTAACATAACCGGAAAGGGATGAATGGAGTTAAATTTGGAAAAGAGATGTTGGAATATCTTGATACGAGTGAGGAGAGATAAAGATAAGAAAAAAAATTAATGGTCATGTCAAGGTGAAGGAGTGTACCTGTAGGAAGGATAAGGGGTGAAGTTTTCGAATGGGTTCAAGGTGACCAGCGGCAGTTTTAGCAAAGATTGTGTGGAGACTGTGATAAGCATGTGGGGAGACTGGAATTTAGATATATTTAAATGGGTGATAGTGTGCTTGGGGAGTGCATATTAAGGAAAGTAAAAGGGACGAAAATGGATGATTAGGGATCATTTTAGAAAGGAATGTTGAATACTCTGTGACGATGTGAAATTACGAGTAGTGCAATTTTAAGGAAAAATGAACAAATGGAAAAATAAAAATGCCCATGGAACAAAGGAAAGGCCAGGAGAGTAAGTGGGAGGGAGAGTTGTAAAGCGTGTGAAGGTGTTGACAGTGACTAGAAATAGTTTAACCCCTTAACCGCGGGTGTCATTCCAGAATGACGGCGACAAAACTGGACCAAACCGCGGGTGGCATTCTGGAATGATCGTGAATATTTTGAACACCGCGCGTTTTCCCGGCGCGCAAATATTCTCACGCAAGAGTAGCTGTCGAGTTCTTTCACGCCAGCCATCCCACACCTCCCTCCTCCAACCCCGAGGGGACCCCCCCCACCCCTGCCCTGACCCGCGTCAGTCAGTATCTGTCCAGCTCTGTGCGTGATAATGGCGCTCCGTCCCGACTCATCGTCGCTCGCTTCCTCCTCTACAGTGTTTAGTGCTAGTGTTCCCTCTACCTCTACACCGGTAAAGGAACTGCCGACGGCGAGGCAGAAGGGGTTGAGCACTCCTGAAATTAGAACTGAGCTGGACAAAACAGTAAGTACTACTCTTGATTGTGGCAGTGAAAGTGACACACTCACAGCAAGCAGTGATGATTTGGCAGTGATTGGTGGTGAACCATTTTCCATTGATAGTGACAGTGATGAAAGTGATCGTGTTGATTCCCCCCCACCACCCCCAACATACACTGGGAAAGGAAAGGCTCCAATTGGCAAATCTGGTATTGCACGTGGGAAGGGAGTGAAGCGCAGGCTCACGTCTCCCACACCAGGCCCTAGTACGCATTTCCCATCAATTTCCCGTTCCCCTAGCCCAATTGCCCTCACATCATCATCATCATCATCTGTCGTGCCCTCTCCTCAGTCTACATCATCTGAGGAGTACGAATTACCAAAGCCTGCAAAGCGAGGGAAGGCAGGCCGTGCAGGCCGTGCAGGCAGGCCTAGAACAAAGGGGATGCGTGGCAGTTGGAGGGCAAAGCTGGGCGATAAGCGAGGCGATAAGCGAGGTGATAAGCGGGGTAGAAAGGGTCAAGTTTCACCACGCACCAGGTCAGAAACGGCCCCGCCTGCCCCCGCTCAGTTCCCTCACCCGCGCCACCCCCCACTCACCGCCCCCGCACTCACCCCCTCCCCGTTGCCTCCTGCCTCACCCACCTCCCGCTTGCCTCCTGCCTCACCTCCTGCCTCACCCATTGCCTCTACATCAGCTCCTTCTCACGGGGAAACGAGTGAAATGCAACCTGCCCCTGCCACTGAACCACGCACAGGGCAAGTTGATGCATTTGTTTGGACTGACGGTGGAGATTTCCAGCCACACAATCCACCGTTTGATATGACAAATGCTGGAATACAGCCTGCCTTCCCATGCAACGCAGGTGATGAGTTTGTTGATTACTTCCTGGCCTTCCTTGATGATGAAATTGTGCAGCATGTCAGCGATGAGACCAATAGGTATGCAACTCAGTGTGCAGCACAAGGGCTGGGACCTATTGGCTCGCCAAAGCAAGTGTCGTGGTTGCCTGTCGGGATCAGAGAGCTGTATGTTTTTTTTGCACTCATGTTTTTGATGGCCCATATAAAGAGACATGAGTTGGAGGAGTACTGGCTCGTGGATGACATAACTACTATCCCCATATTCGGGAAGTATATGTCACGGGATCGGTTCCGACAGCTGCTTGGATACCTGCACTTCGCTGATAATGACAACCCGTCCCAAACTGACCCTTTGTGGAAAGTGAGGGATTTCCTCAACAAGATTAGGGATCGATTTATGCGATTTTTCAGGCCTATGCAGAAAGTCGTCATAGACGAGTCCCTGGTATTGTTCAGAGGACGTCTCAAATTCAGGCAGTACATCCCCAGCAAACGCCACCGCTTTGGGATAAAGTTCTTTGTGCTGTGTGACTGTGAGACGGGGTATATAATGGATTTTGTCATTTACTCGGCTAGCACAATGGATGTGAACAGGAAAGACCCCCTTGGCTTCTCTGGCTCCGTTGTAAAAGTGCTGATGGAGAGGTATTTTGGTGGTAATCATGTGCTGTACACAGACAATTATTACACAGCACCGAAACTCTCCAAATACCTTGCTGAACACGGCATTGGCACTGTTGGCACTGTACGGAGCTATAGGAAAGAGTGGCCTAGTTTCCCCGAAGCATCATCATCATCCAGGGGAGATGTTCACCTGAAGAAGTCAGAAAAGCTTCTTGCGATCAGGTGGCATGACAAGAAGGTTGTCAATATGATCAGCACCATCCACAAGGGGGAAATGAAGAGAACTGGGAAGGTCAGCTACAGGACGGGAGAGCCAATCATGAAGCCTGATGCCGTCATTGATTATAATGTAAATATGAGACTCGTTGATAAGTCTGATATGATGATTGGCGAAATAGACTGTCTCAGGAGAAACACCCGATGGTACAGGAAGGCTTGCCTGCACATGCTCGATATGTGCATGCTCAATGCCTTCATTCTTTACAAGACACAAGTCGGGGGCATAAGGCAACCATCACTGAGACAGTTTTCCAAGACTGTCGTTCAGCAGCTACTTGAACGATTTGGTCAGGTGACGGCATTGATCCCGAGGCGACACTCTGACACAACCTGACCGTCTTGAGTGCCGCAATTACATGAGCCGGCACCAGCTTGTGAAATTGCCTCCTAAAGCAGGCGGCAGGTTGTCACAGGGCCGCTGCAGAGTATGTTCAACCACCACACGAAGGCCTACGACGAGAAAAATGAGCACACACCAGTGCCTTGAATGCCAAGTCGCTCTATGTGTAACTCCGTGCTTTGCCGAGTACCACTCTCTGAGTAAATACTGAAAGTGACAGTGATATATAGTGATGCGACAGTGACGTGCTTTGCCAATAATTGTATAATGGATAATGTAGTAATAAGGGATATTTTGCCTAGAAAATAAAGGAAATATTGGCCAGTATAATAAGTGATATTGTAATAAGAGAATCTGCGGCACTTGTGGAATTCTGCGGCACTTATGTAATTCTGTGATGCGCCAGTGACGCAATATAGTAATAAGTGCATTGTAAATATAATGTACATTGCCCATATTATATGTAAAATAATATTAGAAGTTAGAAATAATGAAAAGATCGCAGGAAACGTCAGTGAGCGGGTGCCGCCGCAGTGAAGTGAGGCGCAGCCGCAGTGAAGAGCGGGCGCAGCCGCAGGGAAGTGCCTTTTACCTACCTCAGTGAACACAGAGTGGGTGTTTATCGTATGTACAGTGTTCATATATGTTTATATTACTATTATGAGAGAGTGGTTGGCATTTGGTACTGGTGTGTGGGGCGTAAAATAGTTATTTCACACCCCTCACTTCTAACGGCTCTCCCCGTCCTGTGAAAGTCAACGAAGTCATGAAACCTACATCAATGGAAAGCTGAAGGTTTGTACTTTCTAATGGTACCTTATTTTTTTCTCTAGCTTTATTCTGTGCAGAGTTATTAAGGTTTAAAGGTTTGTTTACATTTGGCTGAAACCCCCGCGGGAGAGGACAGTCAGACCAAAACAATACCCGCGGTTAAGGGGTTAAGCAAGGAATGTTTGGAGATCATGATAAGAGTGAGGGATGATTACGATTTCGGTTAGGTTAAACAGGTTATGAGAGTTTTCCAAGACTAAGAGTTAGAGAAAGTAAATGAATATAGAAAAAAAAGGGGGGATGAATGTGATTAAATTTACTAAGGAATGTTGGAACTCATACTATGGAGAGATGGCGATTGAGTTAAGGACAACTCGAGGCGAAGAGACATCAACATAGTCAACCCTTTCAGCTCGAGGACGACCTTTATGCATTATTCTGGATACTTTAAGGCGATTTTATTCAGTTGAGAAAAGATACTTCATAGTGGCGTTGTTGCATAGAACCTTTGATAACACATAAATACGAAAGCCTGGAGTAAATAAGTAACTTGGAGGCAGCAGGAATAAAATATAATAGGGCCTCCTTAGGCTGAAAGGTTTAAATGCACAGTTCGGGGCAAAAGGAATGGTTACGAATAAACTAGCTCAACTTTAACGTAATAGCTCTAAAGTGATAGAGAATTATAAACAATAATTGTATATGGTATAAAAAACGTGAACAGAGTGGCTTGTCACGTTGTTATGTGTGCTTGAAAAATCATGCAGTACGATGGTACAAAAACTAAGTACCAAACCACTCTTTTTTTTCTTCTTCTTTTTTGGGGAACAGGCTGTAAGGTGTATAAAGCGGCATACACCCTAAACACAATAACAAAACTCGGCGATTTAGGAATTGGACTGAAGTCGCATGATAAGCCACTTAAGGCTGAGGGTCACTCATAAGGTACGCAGTAAGCATTTCGCGTCAATCAAAATAAAATATAAAAAATATCTTTGGCCTGAAGGGGTTAATGAACATTGCTTCAGACCACCTCAGCCTTTTTTTTATTATTATTATTATTATTGACGAAAACCGTCTGGTGTTAGTGGATGGAAAAGAGGGGGCCCGGCTAAGGCTTAGAAAGAAAGAACGATCAATATATTTATCCCATGTGAGGAAGACGTAATAGTTACTGCAGAAGTTCACAAGATGGTCTTGAATATGAAAGGAAAAACTACATTAGGTGGACATGGCGAAAAAGTGGTTGCGTGAGGAGAAGGGGAGGCAGGCAGGTAAGAGTGGAGTGGGTGGAGGTTGGAGGTTTGGTTTGGCGGTTGGCGTCAGTGTGTGTTGCGGCGTCACGAAGGGTGGAGTACGTTCGACGGTCCCTCACGGTTTCTTCACAACAAAACCAGTGTTTCCTTTGGTGGCGCGGAGGGTCTCAGGCCCGTATTTTCGGTGGTCATAAGAAGTTCTGTAGCACCTTTTCCTTACCCGTGTATTTCTACATTATGCACATTAATGTATTCTATGTTGTTCATTGAATCCTGTATCGATCTTAGAATGGTATGATAACATGAAAGAACAGTAAAGTGTAATATGGAAACTACATCCCCAAGAGAGACGTGCTAGAAAACTTCGTAAGCGGACTAGAATGTGGGCCTCGCCGTCGCCATTGAGAGGACAGGACTTGTGGCGAATATCGTTCTAGACACTCCCAGCATTATTTTTAACACGTCTGAAGCTATAGTGTCGAGACGTATCAGCGCTGTGCAAGGACTAATGAGAAAAGTGGACGAGAATATCCAATGCCAGGACGTGGAATCTTACACACCTGCGACCCATTCTCACTCGTAACTAAGATGGGTTTTAAGCAAGGACGGGGAAGGGAGAATGTAGAATGATAAGAATCGTCCCGTGTCTCCTATTCTTCCTATAAAAAGAAATCTAAAGTTACGAGAGGAATATATCGTAAGTTATCGTATCCCAGTGCCCAAAACAAAGTGATATACTGGAAACAAGTCTGACAAAAGCGAAAACATCAAATTCCCACTGCCAGCTCGACACGCCAATCATTATAATCGTTTGTTGAAGAATATCCGCACGATATTACGGGGTCTCTTAAGTTATTACACTTGTGCCTCTCGTGCGTGTAGTCACAGAGTTTGAAATTGCTCTGTAAGTGTAGTTTTATGTGATTATGATCATTTTTAAAGCCTAGAATATTTCAGTTGTTTTTCTTTTTTAATAACATGGCCAAAATCTGTGTTGAGAGGGAAGGTGTGTGTGTGTGTGTGTGTGTGTGTGTGTGTGTGTGTGTGTGTGTGTGTGTGTGTGTTTTACCAGAGGGCTCTCCTTGGCTTAACAAAAAAAAAATCTTAAAAGCAGAGGTTAACTACAAGAAGATCTCGTAATGAAGTGGCTAAGCCCTTTGGACCAAGAAGACTTTCCTTTGGTGAACAGAATAAGATGTCGGTAGCCAGAAAGAAGTACAGGAGACGTCATTCAGGCGATAGGGTTGTTTGTGATTGTTCCTGGCCTTTGATTAGTTTCTGGTCACATCTATAATCAGGCAGCTTTGTTGGAAGCCATATTAAATTGTTGGAAGCCTGAATGTAATGTAAAGCCTTTTCGGATACAAGAGATCAAGGATGGGGGTAAAAAGTAAATGATGCAGCATTCCATCACGAGCCTTGAGTCGTGTAGAATGTTTTTGTGACTTGTAGCAATCTAATACCGGTAGTGACTGTACCTAGTAATCATATAAGGATTTGTGAAGCTTTAACGTTAGGCCTTGGGAGATATTGTGCGTCAGTTGAAGTTTAAGAGTTCACGACCTTTCAGGAGTCTTTAGCCCCTTCAAGCCAATGATCTGTTCTTATGCTTTACTTTTGCTACCCCCTGACGATTTCATTCAGCTTAGGAGAGGCTTCGAGCGTGAGGGGTTGAATATAGCCTTCATTAATCCCCTCAGTGCCTTAGCCCTTTCCTGTACTCAATAGAATCGTCTGGAAATACCGGGAATAAAGCAAAAAACTGCGTCATCTGATTGAAGGTGTTAGGCATACTTATACTTGCCAGTTTTAAAGATGATTGGGAATAATTAAAGGATTGGCATGCATAGGGAGTTTTGAAGATTTTTTAACTTACCTTTTAATCTTCTTGTGATCTTTGGAAACTTTTTTTTTTTGGGAATCGCATCAGTACTTATGGGTAGCTATCACCATGATTTTTTTTAGGAATCCCTTGCGATTCCTTTAGTGAATGTGTGTGGAATCTGTGGGAAGCTGTCTTACTTGCACTCCCTCCCGCTTTTTCTCACACCTTTCAACTTCCCGCCTTTCATCGCCTCGCGCCACACAGCACCTCAGAAAGTCATTTGGCTCAATCACGGGAGAAAGTGGCAACTTCAGGGTGGCTAATTTTGTCGCGGGGCTTTTGACTCGGCGGCAGTTTCACTAATGCTGAAACTGTGTGGAGGCAAGAGGAGGTAATTAGAATTTCCTGTTAAAAGTAAAAGTGTTTGACTCATGTTCTTTTTCTTTTCGTGTCGCTCTACCAGTATTGCTGTTATCATGAATCTCAGAAACATCCTTTGGCTAAGTTTTTCTTTTTTATCTTGTCATGTTTGGTTTGTGAGCTATAAATTCTTATACTCAGGGTTTTCTCTCTCTTTTGTCACGCAAGTTAGAGTGCTTCAAAAATGTCAGTTTGAAGCGGCTGTAGCACTTTAAAAGTAAAACCCCTTTTACTCAGGTCTCTTTGTGTGTGTGTGTGTGTGTGTGTGTGTGGTGTGTGTGTGTTCACCTTAATCGTTTTCCTTCAGCTTCAAAATTATGAGTAGTTGTTGAGGGGTTTGTCTTTTTTCTATTTTCATAATAGCGCTTTCTTCCAATTTCAGAATTGACTTTAAAGATTTTCAGTTTTATTAAATAGGCTACATTTTATTGCTTATCTTTTAACCTCATCTTGTTCTGGAGTGTTTTCTTATTTTATTCATGAACTGGCATGGTTTTGTAATGTAGCACTGTATCTAAATTTAGCACTGTATCTCTTAACACATCTTGCTGGGATTCGTGTATCCGCCCTCTCACAGATCGCAACTTTTTAATTATCATTGTTATTCATCTGACGCACCTTTAGCATCACCTACCCTTCTCCCAACCACTTTTTATCCCTCAACACACCTCTCTTCATTATTAATATTCTACACTTAACCCGTCCTCAGCACACCTTACTCTTTACCGCTATGCAACCTACGGCACACCTCTCTTCTGTTATCATGTTCTGACTCACCTTCATTACCCCCTACTCCCTCATCACCCACCCACCAGCCTCTCATCACCGCCACCACCACCACCACCACCACCACCCTACTCTCTTTTCTCCACCACCATTTTTACCTTCCTCGTCACAACTGGGGCCGTGTTCTTATAGGTTTTGGAGACCCCCTAGGACCCCTTCTTTCTTCTTCTTCTTCTAATAGCATAACACACCTCTGCATTTTCTTACATGTTGTTAATACATGTGTATGATGGACACACAGTACAAAACATACCGTGCTAGGAATTATTAGAAGTATGATCGATACGCGGGAATATACTGGCAAGGAAGAGGTGCTAGGGAACCTCCAAAGACTACGAGATTCCCGTCCCTCCACTCCCCACTCTCTGCATCCCATTTCCCCCATTTCTCGTACACATAATCCCGCATCCTCCCCACTACCTTCCTCCCCTCCTTTACTCATTAACTCGCCACTACCCCAAATCATGGATCAATCTGGACGTCACAGCATATTGGCAATGGTGTGCATAGCGGTAGAAGGTGATGGGAACACGGAAGAGGAAGCTGTGATATGGTGTGATGGAGTGGGTGTACCGAGACAGAACAAAGGTGGGAAGGGTATACGTACTTGGCATTGCTGAGGAACCAAAGTACTGTTATACATTTGAGGTGATTTAAAAGTAATAATAAAAATGATATTAAAGGGGAGATGAAGAAGGTATGGCAGGGTGTGACTGAATAGGGAAGTGTGGGGATAGGGAGGGTACACTGCTATGTTGAGGGACCAAATTTGTAGACCGCAGGTGAGAAAAGGGTAATAAAGGAGAAGTTATGCAGAAGAGGAAAGGAAGTTATGTTGCTGTGCGGAGGAGTGGGGATGTCAGAGAGGGCAAGGATGGGGAGGGTACATGCTTTGGTTAGGGACCATGTTTTATGCATAGGAAGCGAAGAAGGGATAAGAAAAGGTATGATACTTAGAAGAGAAATGAGAAATATGAGTAACGAGTTCAGACAGTAAGGATAGAATTACAATGCATAACTAAGTGACCATATACATAGAAGTTGAGAAAAGTGCAGATTAATGGGAGGCTATTTAGGAAAAGTGAAAGAAAGAAGTGACTGAGGAGGTAGGTCAGAGGGCAAGGATAGAGGTGGTACAAATAGCTTAGTTCTGGGACAAGGTTATTGTATTGCATAGGAGGTGAGGAGGAGTGAGTGAAAGAAAGGAGAGTTATCTAGGAGAGAAGAGGAAGATACAACAGAGTATTGAGTTTGTGTGTGTGTGTGTGTGTGTGTGTGTGTGTGTGTGTGTGTGTGTGTGTGTGTGTTTAGCCAAGTTGGTGCTGTGTGTCCGAGTGGTAAATGTTAACTCGTTCAGCCGAAGGACACCATCTGTATTTTATGTTTGCCCACCTGATGATTTCATGTAGCTTAGGAAAGGTGTCTTGCTGTGAAAGAGCTAAAGAAATCCGTATCTCATCCTTCCAGTTCGAAAAGCTGTATCAGTCGCAAATAATAATAACAAAAAATACGTCATCTGAATGAAGAACAAGGGAAAAAAAAGCCATACACACACACAAAGAGAGGCTGGGAGAGTGTTGGAAAGATAGTGATAATACTGATTGACTAGGGAGGTCACAGGGAACGGATGGGAGAGGGGGGAAGTACTCAAAGAAAAAAGATGGGTATGTGGGTTGTATTTTTAGTGTCTTTGGAGATTTCGTAACACCTCCTCCTGAGCGATATATCTTGCACATTACACTTCATTATCTTATGATGTCGATGCAGATTAGGTCGATGGTAAACGATGTAAATGGTGTGCAAAAGACTGGGAAAGTTTATAATGCAAAATAAATCGCAAAGGAAGTGATGCAACGAAGCTTTCTGTACCACCTAGAATACGAGTCTGCTTACTAGGCTACCGTATTTCATAACTCTTCGTCTTGTGTTTCTGAATGTAAAGCACAGTGAGAATAACGATCCATGTTATTTTATTTTTGGCCTGTATCTGCATAATACCGACGGGGGGGGGGGTCAGAGTGCAAGGCTAGGGAGGAAATAAGTTAATACCGAGTCACAGATTTTGGAGCAGAAAACATAATGGAACAGAGAATAAGTGAGATAATGTAACGTTGAGGTGAGATGTATACAGGCCCAGTCATGCTTCCTTGACAGATTTAAGGTTCCAAGCACATGATGAGAGATTCCAACCCTCTTGATATAAATTACAATCGATTACAGTAGCGTGACCTTAATGGTTTTTGACAGTTTCGACGAAATGTAAAGGAACTAATGATCACGACTGCATATACATATTATTGAGAGGTAGCCAAGAAAAGTCACAGTTCAAGGACAAAGGAGCTAATTCAGCCTAACAAAGGTTCATAAATTTTAGCGCCAAGAATGTGAAGAAATAGTGTTGAGGAAGTGAGAAAATATCCAAAAGTATGTGAAGGATAGAATATATAAGAAGGAACAGTGTTGTGGAAGAGAGAAATGAGAGATGAGAATGTGAGAAGTACTGCTGGCAGAAATATTCCTATTCCTCTCCTGCTTTTCTTTCCTTAGACTTTGAAAATTAGTGTCTTGAAACCGAAGTAAGCGGATGACAATGATCTGTGGCCAGATGAAGATATCAGTGTCATTATCTACTGACTCACCAGACTGATTTTTTAAAGTCCTTGGAGAGAGGAGCAAGAGAGGCGACAGGACCTGAGTTGCCTGACAGTACCGCACCTTAGATACAATAAGAAACAGAGTCAGGAAAGTTATCATACATAAAAATGCTAGATAGACGCGGGAACTTCAGGTCCCTAAGATGAGGCGTCTCTTAAGTCGCTCAGGTCTACAGGCATGAAGCATCTAGTTTCCGAATGACATTGGGGAGCGACAGACGAACAGGGCCGCTCCGAGAGATACTTTCGCATCAATAAAAAAGCAAAACTATGTAAATAAAAGATGCCTACAGAATATGGGGAATAGACTTTGTAAAAAGTAGACCATTAGAAAACAAGTACCGTAGTGTTAAGGATGCAAGAAATACACAAAAATACCGCAGAAACAGACTATAAAAAGATTAGTGTTTACGAAGATATCGGAATATTTTTTGAAGACGGGGGAGGGAATATGTGAGCAAATACAGAAGACGGGTTTAAGTTTAAAATGAGAAGTGAGAGAAAAAAAAAAAAGGCGGGGGGAAGTGGGGATAGAGTAGATGCATTACAGAGTTAAACTTTAGTGCCATGAAAGGTGAAGATAACGCGGCAGAAGGAGAATGATAAACAGATAAAACTGAGAAGACAAGAAATGGAGGTGATATGAGTCCAAGGTTATTAAGAACAGAGATAAATTCATCTGCATGTAAGGTGAAAGGTAATAATAATAATAATAATAATAATAATAATAATGATAAAGATCAGAAGCCAAAGTTAGCGAGGACGAAGAAAAATAAGGATCATGATAGACGAAGATGACGTCGGAAAATGTAAAAACAGTAAGCTGATAAAGGGTATGAAAAGGAGGAGACAAAAGGGCAAGGTTAAAGAGGAGGATAGCAGGAAACATTGAAAGAGTAAAGGGTGAGGGTGAGAGAGAGAGAGAGAGAGAGAGAGAAGGAGAGAGAGAGAGAGAGAGAGAGAGAGAGAGATTGTAGGAAAATATGCTGGCTTTTCTCTCTCTCTCTCTCTCTCTCTCTCTCTCTCTCTCTCAATCGTATTACGGCCTTTTTTTCCCCCTTCATCTCCTTATGTCATATATTCACGTTCCCCGCCCCATCGTTCATTATAATGGAGGTAATTTGTATAGCTCACCCCAGTTCCAAACCCACCGTGTCCGCCCGTAAGAGGGGTAAGGCATGTGAGAAAGAAGGTACGGGGCCAGTGGAGGGGCAGGGTGAGAAGGGCGAGAAGAGTGAGACAGGCGAGGAGACAGGGTAAGAGGGATGGGACGAGACAATTGGAGAGGCAGGGTGAGAGGGGTGAAAAGAGTAAGGTAAGTGGGTAGGCAGGGTGAATCAGGTAGGGGGGGGATGAGAAAGTGAGGCAGAGGGGCAAGCAGGGTGAGACGGGTAGAGAGGTAGATGAGGCAGTGATAAACAGATGGGGAAGAAGGCAGACGTGAAGTAAGTGGGAAGGTTTACTTGGGGCACTTGAGGAGGCAGGTAGGGAGAGAGGTGAGAAGACTAAGGCAGGAGAGGAGGTAGGTAGGTGGGTGGGAGAGAGGTGGGTGCAAGTCCTGTGAGGTGGTGGGGTGAAGGTCTCTGGCTCACCCACCCGCGGATTACGAGGGCATGCTACTCTCAGGGTGGCTTGGAAGGGTGAGGCGAGGAGGGCATGGGTTGGCAAGGAGGTTTAAGGCAGGGTGAGGGCAGGTGGCGAGGTAGGTGATGCAGGATAGAGAAAGGGGAGGTAAGGCAGAGTGCGGTAGGATGGGATAAGTAGGAGTGAGGTGTGATGCAGGGTGGAATAGGCTGGGAAGGAGGTGGGTAGAGTGAAGAATGTGGTTGATAGTGCGGTGCACAAAAGCTTATAGTGTGGTGGGGTGAAGGTCTGTGATCAGCCATCCATAGAGGACATGACTCTGAATGTGGCTGGGGAAATGTAATGCAGGGTGGAAGAGGCTGAGATTAAGATATGAAGTAGGGTGAGAAACAGTGTAAATGCAGGGTGATTCAGGTGCAGTCGGGAGGCAGGGTGAGGCAGGTAGAGAATGAGATATGAGATGGATAGAGAGGCAGCGAGGTGTCATGAGGTGAAGGTGTCTGTGTTCAGCCACCCACAGATGTTATAACTGAAGGTGGCGCTGTGGTGGTAGTGGTTGGTGGGTTGGGGTATTCATAATTTAATTCCTTTTACCAGAGGACTTACTTTTTATTGTTAAAACCCTCTGACAGTTTTGTTTAGCTTAGCAGTCTTTGAACTGAAGGTATTAAGTATAACCACACGAGTCTCTTCACATACAGATGCCCTTCTTAAGTTGAATAAAATCATCAGGTGAGAGTTTGATATGAAAAAGCCGTCAGCATAGTGAAAGGGTTTAGTTGCGTATAATATTGCTTGTGAATACTTTTATTTTCACTCCAGCAGCCGCCATATTGGAGTCATTGCCGAAGTGAAAGACGTTCTACGAGACTACATTATTTTTGATCATTTACTGTCATATGAGACGTGTTTGTCGTAGTTAAGATCCTGATCAGAGTAGCTACATAATATTAACTAATGGCCTCTTGTTGTCGATGTGGTTGTTGTTTTTGTTGTTTTTCTTTTGTTGTTGTTGGTGGTGGTGGTGTTTGTTGTTTTTGCCAGCGTTTTTGTTTTTGTGGACTGGGCTGGTCATGCTCGTAGTATGTGTCAAGGCTGTAGTTTTTATCAGTAAGGCTCGTGCTTAAATCACTGGTTGTTTTTGTCGTGGGTATCTTGCGTGTGTGTGTGTGTGTGTGTGTGTAAGGTGCTTTGTTTTCCTCGTTTGTTCGATGTTCTTTGCATAGAATGATTCATTACACATTTGTTTACTTTGCCCAGCGATCCGTATTTCGTTAAAGTTGTTTGTCTTTCTTATCGTTGCTTTTGTTATGGCTGCGTACCATTTTGTTAGGACACTTTTTTTCTTTTAGTGCGGATAAAGGTGCATTTTTTCTTGACAGGCTGGGACAGTAGTTCTGCCTTTTCTTACCTCTCTGATATTTTCTTAATTTCTTCCCCTTCTGGAGCGCTTTTTAGATATTATAATTATTTTGTGTATAGTTTTGGGTTTCAGTTTGTACATTAATAATATAGGTATGCACAATGACATTGGTGCTGACTTCCATGGAAGTAGTAGGTATAAAGGGAATGGGAGAAATTTCGTATGTTTTTAAGGACATGATTAGAATGGCATGCCGGTGTGACGCCTTGGAAATAACGTTAAGGTATTGTACTGTTGATAATGTGTGTGAGAATGTTGCTGGAATCTGTCTCGAGGAATCTTTTATTGTTGTGGTTGCATCTAGGCATTTTACTGTGGCAGACACGACACATCTAGGCATTTTATTCAGACAGACACGAGATGGCTGTTCAAGTGAGAAAGAAATCCTGGCTGCTAAAAGGTTAATGATCATGAATTTCCTGTCTTTGTAATGTTTTCCTTTTTTTCATGAGCAGGTGATTAAGGTTAAGATTTTTTTATTATTACTTGGGAGTCACTCGATTCTCCCTAGATATGTAGATTTTCCCAGTTTGTGAACACTTAACTGGACTTTATTTACAAACGTACATGCTCACGGTTTATCCATAATGTACACACAATGTGTACACGTATGAGTACACGAACACCGGCAATTTATACCCTACACACACACACAACCACAGTTACACTAACCTGTACACACAATCCTACGTTTCACACACACACACACACACACACACACACACACACACACACACACACACACACACACACACACACACACACACACACACACACACACCTGGCTGTAGGCCCCCTATAAACCCTCCAGCATTTGTTCAGCCTAACCAGAGCGGAAAGTCATCTATTAAGAATGCTAATAATAAAGAAAACGGGATGTGATTGCCCTCGTGAAAGTATTTGTATCTTGAACACAGTAAAGAAGAAAACGAAAAACTTCACATACTTGGAGAGAAAATACCTTAAAGTAATAATCTGTGAAATAAAATCTTCCTCACCATATTTTGTTAGTAACTAAGATAGAGTCCAAAAACTGGAGAAAAGAAAGTCTAAAAGCACACGAATCTACGGTATCTTCTTAGTAGTTCTTCCCAGTGAAATGATTCGCACATTAATTCCCTCATCATTCCAGCCGTCGAAATAGTAGGTTCCACTCAGCAGACACACGATCTCCACAGTGCATTTCAAATTCCCGTCAGTAAAATAATACAGTATGAATCGAAAGTTTGGAAACACAGGGGGAAGAGAACGTCGCAGGATATCCTCACTCGTGTCGTCTGTACCTTTGTTTCCATACTTTTGATTTATCCTGTATATATTGAAATAGTATATCTAGTAGTATAAATTCACATACGTAGAATAATAGACGGAATCCAGAATATACAGTTAGGAGGGAAAAGTCGAAACATAAAGAAATTAACGTGACATTTCGACGACTTCTGTTATATTATTTTTTGCCGCCACCATTGATGTTATTCAGACTTCGTAGTGAAGGGATCAGAAAGAAAATTCTAGTAACCCTATCAGGTGGAGGATATGTTGATTATATTTTTACCATCAGATGATTTTTTTTTTTTTTCAGTTTTGGGGAGACTTTAGTGAAAGGGGTAGAAACTCTCTCTCTTATAACCGAGAGAGAGAGAGAGAGAGAATTTCTGTTTCATCCTTGCTTCCATCAGACAGTTTTATTCAGCAATCGGGAGAGTTGTAGTGAGATTAACCTTCGTCATTACGACGCTGGTATCTTGACAATTTAAGGCCTTTGTTAAAAAAGTTATTACCAAAGAGCACGTGTGTGTGTGTGTGTGTGTGTGTGTGTGTGTGTGTGTGTGTGTGTGTGTGTGTGTGTTCGCGCGCCTGTGTGCGTGGGTGTGTGTGCGCCTGAGCGCTTGCATGCATGCGTGCTGAGTCGTGGATGTGTTTGTGTCACATCATCTCCTTGCTTCTCCAAGTCGTCGTCTTGCTGGCTCAGGAGATTTCGTGATAACCCTTTTCAGCGATTTGTTTTGCATATGACACCTCGGCATTCATCATCTTATGACACTCTCAGCTTCATAAAATCGTCTGGCGATATCTGAACTTGAATACTAGAGTTGTCCGATCGTGAGAGGGTTGATAGTAACAACTGAAGGAATTGGCAGTGGCAATTTTAGGTGATTCTGATGTAGACACTGGAGATGTTATGGTGTTGTGTGAAGGTGGTGAAAGTGACGGGTTCAGGTAATTGTGATGATTACGTGGAATTGTGAAAATGATGTGATAGTGACTAATGACATTTGAAGGTGGGGAAAGTGACTGATTTTTGTTGATCATGACGTTTTCTTGGTGGTGTGCAGATAACAAAGAGGGTGTAATAATAAGAGACAGTAAGAGGTTGAGATAGTGTCGTATGAAAGTGGTGAAAGTGATGGGATATTGAGGCGATCATGCTGGTTACCTGAGACTGTGAAGATAGTAAAGATGGAGGTTGGCAGGGATGGCCCGAGGAGTGTGTGATTAGGGGGGCGGTAACCTTAGTAGCGACCAACGCGCCGAATATTTGATCAACTCGCCCCTTATGTGACCAACGCACCCCTTATTTGACCAACTTAAAGATATTTGACCAACAAATTAGATATAACACTTCTGCTATTTTAAAAATGAAAATTAGCCCGAGGATAATATCTATCTATCTATCTATCTATCTATATCTATAGGTAGATAGATAGATAGATAGATAGATAGATATACACACTATAAATGCATCCTGATGATTTAACTGTGAATATTCATTGGACACTACAATATGCCCTACTCCATTTGTTGGAAAAGCAGCCTGTTCTTTTTTTTGACCAACAGTGTGAACGTTTGACCAACTTTGAGCCAAGTATTGGGGGAGTTGACTCCCCTTCCCTCCGTCAGGCCATCCCCGCTTGTACTTGAAGCCACCTGAACTTGGACCCAAGTCTAAATTATTGTTGACAAGAAAATAGAGACCACGTAAATTATTTAGTAATCCGAGTAAACTAATTCACCCAGTCATGACAGTTGGAGCTATTTATGATCAAACCAGTATCACTAATGCATACAATTTGGCCCCGACCTCCCCCCTCCCCCTCCCATTGCCACCGTTCCGTGGGTGAAGGGGGTCCAGGTCAAGGCATCTTCATTAATATGGTACTTGATGTGGGCTCAGACTATTCTCCTGACAGGAGGGAAAATAGGGTATGTTGTATGTAATCCTCTAAATATATATACTGTATATAAAAGAAAACATGTAAAAAATATTTTGCCCCCTCGCAGACCTCTCTTTTTATGTAAAAAAAAAAAAATAATAATCTCTGCTCTCCATTTTTGACCAACTCGGTAATTTTTTTTACCAACTCAGGAACAAACATTGGGGGGTGACCCCCCACCCCCCCCGTTCGGGCCATCCCTGGAACTTGGTGATGGTGAGAGTGCGTGATATGTGAAGGTGTTGAAAGTGAATTGTTGGTTAAGTGTTCATCATGTTTACGCTGAATTGCGAATTAAAACTAAAATTATTGACTCTTATATTACTATGACAGTGGTGACGTTTAATGGTGGTGAAAGTGACTGGATGTTTAGATGATCATGAGGGTTACCTAGAATTGTGAAAGCAGTGTATGTGTGATAGTGACAGTGGAGCTAGTGTGACAGTGACAATAATGGTAGTGTGGTTGTGACTGAATTTAGTATGATCGCGATAGTGTAAATAGTGTGATAGTAACTATGGAGATAGTGTGATAGTGAGTGGAGATAGTGTTATGGTGACAGTGGAAATAGTGTGATAGTGACTGTAGCTAGTGTGATAATGAGAGTGGCGGGTTAGTGGTGAAAGTGTTGGGTGTAGTGAAGGTGGCAGGTGTAAGTGACCACTCGGGCCGGTCACCTCGCCTGACCTGGTAGTTGTACCGTTAGAGGTGGGAGGCCGCAATCCCCCCCCCTCTCTCTCTCTCTCTCTCTCTCTCTCTCTCTCTCTCACTCACACACACACACACACACACACACACACACACACACACACACACACACACACACACACACACACACACACACACACACACATTCCTCCTCCTCCTCCTCCTTGCTCTTTCACGTTCCTCCTCACATTTTCAGCACTCATCTTTTTTTTATGTATCCCCCCCCCTTCCACCGCTGGCATAACCTGTCAACCCACCACACCCTCCGGCATCACCCTTCTTTGTCTCTGCCTCCTTCCACCTCTGTTTATCATCCATCTGTATACTTTCTTCTCTTCTATTCCATCTCTCTCTTTCCCTATCTACCCTTCTTTCCCTCCCTCTCTTCCTCACTTGCGCATTCTCTCCTCCTGTATCTTCGTACCCATGTCTCTTCCTTACATTTTTTTTTTCCCCTCTGTTTCCCGTCTCTGCTCCCTTTCTCTCCATTCTTTTCTCTCCCTTTCATTCTTCTTTTTCCCACCTTTTCCTCTTTGTATCCCTCCGTTTTCTTGCATTTCATTTCTCATCCATCTCTCATCCTCTCCATTTTGCTCATCTCTCCCTTCCTCCCGAACAGTACCTTTCCTCCCTCCCACCTTTCCCTGTCTGCACTCCCCCCCCCCCACAACGTCTTCCATTTCTCTACCCGTCAGCCTCCCTCTTTTTCGTCCACTCGCCTTCCCTTCTTTCCTTCCATCCCATCTCTTCCCTCTTTTCTCTCCCTCCTACCTTTCCTTTTCTGTATCCCCACTTCTCATGCATCTTCCTTCCCACTTGGCTCTCACCCCATTTCTCTCGTCCTCCATCCTGCGTTTCTCCTTTTCCTCCCTTCCCACTAATGCATCCTCCCCTCCTACTGTACATTTCGCTATCCACCAGCCTCCTCTTCCCCTCCCTTTTCCTATTTTCGTTCTTTTTTTCTCTCTCCATAGTGTTCTTCCCCTTCGTGTGCTTTTTCCTCGTGGTCCCATCTCTTCCGTCAGCCCCTCTCCCGCTTCCTCTCTCCCTCTTCTAATTCCCTTCCTGTTTCTGTTTCACATTATTGCATCCTCCTCTTAATTATACTGCATTTGCCATCGGACTCGCCTCCTTCTCCCTTCCTTCCCCTCCTTTCCTTTCTCTTTCACCCTTTCTCTCTTTCCATCTCTTCTTCGCTTCGTCCTCCCACTTTGCATCCTCCCCTTCTAAGTCTCCCAACCAGCCAGCATTCCGCCTTATCTTTCCTTACCCTACTTTTCCACCTTTACTGTGCTTTGCTCTTTTCCTACAAATTTCTTTCCCCACCATTCACCCCTCATCCCTTCCTCAACCCTGTTCCCTCTCTCCCTTTCCCTTCCGTTCCTCCCCTTCCTCCCTCCCATCGATTCCTGCACCCTTCCCTTCTGCAACGCCACGTCCACCAACCATGCCTTCCCCTACTTCTTCCCCTCCCCCTCCTTTCCTCGTCTCCCTCTTGCTAGTATTTCCTTTCACCTCTGCATTCCACCCTTCAGTCTTCTCCCTGTCCCAGTGAAATAAGCTATCTTTCTCATATCTCCATGTTCCTCCACCATTTCTCCTCACTGTTTTCTTCAGCATCATCATATTTCTCTCTCACTTGGTTCCCATTTTTCCCGTGTTTTACGTTTTCCCGAAGTTCCTTCACATTTTGTTTTTTCTGAGCTTCACTTCCCTTTTCCTGGAATATCTTCACCACTGTCTTTGTTTCTTTATATTCCTCGTCTTTTGTGTGTGTGTGTGTGTGTGTGTGTGTGTGTGTGTGTGTGTGTGTGTGTGTGTGTGTGTGTGTGTGTGTGTGTGTGTGTGTGTGTGTGTGTGTGTGTGTGTGTGTGTGTGTGTGTGTGTGTGTGTGTGTGTGTGTGTGTGTGTGTGTGTGTGTGTGTGTGTGTGTGTGTGTGTGTGTGTGTGTGTGTGTGTGTGTGTGTGTGTGTGTGTGTGTGTGTGTGTGTGTGTGTGTGTGTGTGTGTGTGTGTGTGTGTGTGTGTGTGTGTGTGTGTGTGTGTGTGTGTGTGTGTGTGTGTGTGTGTGTGTGTGTGTGTGTGTGTGTGTGTGTGTGTGTGTGTGTGTGTGTGTGTGTGTGTGTGTGTGTGTGTGTGTGTGTGTGTGTGTGTGTGTGTGTGTGTGTGTGTGTGTGTGTGTGTGTGTGTGTGTGTGTGTGTGTGTGTGTGTGTGTGTGTGTGTGTGTGTGTGTCTTGGTCAGCACCTGGCTTCCATGGTGTGGAATATGACTGTAGCACTGCATATGTTTGGGCAAGTTGGTTAACCACAAGCTGGCTGGCTGGCTCTCTCTCTCTCTCTCTCTCTCTCTCTCTCTCTCTCTCTCTCTCTCTCTCTCTCTCTGTATGTGAGAGAGAGAGAGAGAGAGAGAGAGAGAGAGAGAGAGAGAGAGAGAGAGAGTGGACCGTATTACTAGAACTGAGTACACGAAGCTGCAGGGAGTCCCCAAATATTTTACTTCAGGGATTTCAGTAATGGTAAACAAGAATGTGTTCGCTTCTGTGATTTTAGGTTACACTCCTTCACTCCGAAAAACGTGCTTTTTATTAAGTCCAACTTTCAGACGATTTATTTAACTTAGGAGAGCTTCTTGTGCTAAAGGGGTTAATGGTAACTATGTCCAACTCCTTCTGTCCAAAAAATCTCTCCTGAGCTGAATAGTCATCAGGAGAGATCAAGAATATGATATAAACTATGTCGTTGGACTGATAATACGGCCCTTAAGCCTGAAATCTATATATTGGGATCTATCTATCAAGCCAGACGCCTTAATCCCGTAAGGAGTGGCCACAAACAAATCGCCGCCATGTCGTCTTGCCTCCTAGCATTACGCTGCCCTCCCGCAACTCACACGCCCCTTCCAGAATCAGTTACATAAATTTACTTTGCATCTCTTACGTTATTGTAGATGTTTGTGAGGGTTTGTGAATGTCCAGGCTCGTAATACTTTAGCTTGTATGTTTATTTACGTCGTCTCGTTGATTCACCAAGCGATATTCTTGCTGACGTAGGAGATTTCGTAACAACTTTTCCCCAGGGAATGATTTTGCCCGTTACGCCTTAATATCATCTCGTATGGTACGGATGAAAAACTCTGTCGATATTAAAATGATATAAAGAACATACACGAGAATATTATGGTGTAAAGCGCAAATAAATCGCTAAAGGAGAGGGGCTGCGAAATCTCCTGAGCCAAACCATGTGATTAATCTGTTCAGTCTTACATCATATTTTCTGGTCTATTCATGCCATCATCAAGGGATTTTATTCAGCTTGGTGAAAGACATCAGGCTATGAAGGGGTTAATGGAGACTTTCAAGCTCTGTCACTACAGATCGCCTCTCCAAAGCTTAACCAAATCGTCTGGAGGTGGCAAGAATAAAATGTAAATAAAATATACGAAGGGGAAAGTAAGCGCCTAAATTCTGACGGGCAATTTTTGGAACGCTTGTGGTAATTGGGTTTGATTAGCTCGCATCCCACGTGACAGGGTGCAGCCAGCGGTAATAGAGAAAACCCGGACACGTATTCTCGTCACGTGGTTTAGAATCTGTTATATAAAAAGATAGGGAGTTTGCCTTTCCCTTCGCGATTTACAAGTTTATCCATACTGCCTTCAGTCGCATCTGTTGAGGGCAGGGAAAGTGCGAAGGGGGAAAAGTAAGAGGGGTAGGAAAGGGAAAGGGCAGTGAAAGTAAAGAGAACCTGCTCACAGCGGGTGAATGGAAGAGGGAAAGCAGGATGAGTGTGAAAAATTTCCATAATGCGTTAAGGTTCACAGAATTTAACATTTGTAGGTAAAACAGGATTTATTTTATTGGTAAATGGAAAACTCTCAGGAAGGATGCTCAGTCAATCTGTAATTAGTGATCGGAGGAAGATTTGCAGTAGTACTATATTATCTGAGAGAGAGAGAGAGAGAGAGAGAGAGAGAGAGAGAGAGAGCTTCTGCTAAGTAAGGAATTGTTAAGGTGAATATACAGTATAGCATTCAGCTGTTTCTTAATCCATCCACCTCACTGCCTCCTGTCGCCTATGCATGATATCAGACTAGAGAGGCACTCAGCAGAGCACATATCTCTGTAACGCTGATAAGTTAATTTCGTTCTTAGATTGATAGTACGACTGAGTCCTTATATTTTGACCATCTGTCACTAATATTGTCACATCATTGTTGAGTCACCTGAATTAGCCCCGTAAATATTCATAATGATCCTCCCATTAGTTTTTTTTTTTTTTTTAAATGTAATCCTGTGGACCGTAAGGCAGTGAGGCAGACAGGGGTAAAAATCTAACCTCCGTCCATTTTCTGTGGCGGAAGTAATTTCTGTACTTGAAGATAAGGTCACATTACGTGTGAAGTGTAGTCTAGACTATACCGTACTAAACAGTCCCGTATCCATGCACGTGGAATATATTTTTCTTTTACTTCACATGATGTTAAAAGCAAAACACAGCTAAACACAAAGGTAAATTACAGTTTGCCAAATGCTGGGTATAAATTCAGACTACTTCATTTTTTTTTTTTTTTACTATGCTCTATTCTAATTCTGCTGGGTATATACAGTAGTATACGAAATACTGGCTGTAGATCCGGAAGTTCCTTGATAAATTGTTAGTTTCGGAGAAATTACTCCGAAATAGTGAAGTATTAAACTCCTTCAGTCCGAGAATGTTTAATGTAATACACTTACTAGCATCAGACGATTTTCCCCCTGGCCCAGACGTTTTGAAATGGAGGAATTAGGTGTATAGTGTTAATTCATCAACCGCTCTACTGAGACATAATTCCAAAGTCTAATAAAATCATTCGGATATAACAACAACAACAACAGTAATAATAATAATAATAATAATAATAATAATAATAAAAGTGTGTGTGAAGGGGTTAAGAATGTAATCGAAAGTGAGTCAGGAAGCAATATGACAGAAGTGATGGGAAAGTGAGTTATGTTGTCAGGTTTCACTGGACGGTGGTTTGAACTAATTATCTGCCCACTCACTAGCCCTAAATTACACAATCATCATTAACCGCCAGGCAGGGGAGGGGCAGGGGGTGGTGAGAATAAGGGGGAGCGAGATGAGGTGGGAACTATTGAAGGAGAAGGAAGTGAGGGGGGGAGGGAACGAGGAGAGGGGCGTTAGAGGAGGGGGGATAGTGGGAAAGGGTGGAAACTATGGAAAGGGGGACGGAGATGAAGGAGGGGCTACAGAAGGGGAGATAGGGGAGGGAAAACCTAGTAAAGGGGGAAGGGGACCAAGTGAATAGGAAAGGAAGATGGAGGGCAAAGGGATGGAGGAAGGGAAGAGATGGCGGGAAGAGGAAGGGGAAGGGGGAGCTATGGGAGGGGGAGGGAGATGGAGGAGAGAGTCATGGAGTGCAGGGGGTAGGGATGGTGGGAAGAGGGAGGGGTGTTAGAGGATCGCCTGGGATGGGGTGTGGCTTGTTTGTGGCATTTTGACTCATGTAATGGATTTCGTAAAAGAGAGAGAAAGAGAGAGAGACTTACGTAATTACAGCACAGTTGCTTCTTGAGTATTTTCTGGGGAAAGATACAGATGTCATTGAAGTTTGATAATTAAGGTATGTGGCTGTGATATTTGTAAATAGATGTTTATGTTGTAGCATGTGTCGAGGTATTGATGGGTGTTATAATGATGGTGTAGTACACTGATAAAGGGTCCTATTAAGTACGTTATAAAACGTCCAGAGTTCTCCATTTAATGTCCTCATCAACTTGCAAACATATCTGTGGTCAGCATTTACAGCTTCAGTCCTATTTTATATATATATATATATATATATATATATATATATATATATATATATATATATATATATATATATATATATATATATATATATATATATATTGCTGCCGTCTAATACTGAAATATAAGAGTGTCCAGGTAATGAAGGGATTTGAGAAACTTGTGTCTAACCTAACTATCTGTCCATCTATCTAAATGCCATACGCCTCAGTCCCGTAAGGGGTGGCCATGAACAGATCGCCTCAGTGTCGCCCTGTCCCCCGACATTTCACTGCCCTCACCCCAGCTTATACCCCTCTCACTCTCTCATATACCTCTTGACTCCATCCCTCTATCTCATCTTCGGCCTCCCCATCCACCTCACTCACATACATTCTTCTCGTTAGTCTCTCGCTCTCCAACCTCTCCACATGGCCAAACCACCTCATTGTATTTCTCCTAACGCTTTCTGTCACATCCACATCCATACCACAACCCTCCTTCACATCCTCATTTGTCAGTGTCTCTCCATGTAACTCCGCATGCTCCTCTCAAGCAACTCTAACCCCTCCTGTTAAAACTCGCTCATCCTAAGTTCAGTTCATTTGTCCGTAGATAGCGAGACTAATAAAAAAAAAAAATACGTCATAGTAGTGAAGTGATTAACCCTTTAAGGATTGGTATAGTCACTAGCTGAGTATCTTATGCCATTTGCTTGAATGAAATAGTTAATGCCATTTAGGTCGTAAAAGGGTTTTGAGGGACGTAACTACTTCAGAAAATGAGTACAATCCTTGAGGCGTTGTCCTCAATAAAATAGGCCTGATTAGGAGTTCCTGCTTATTGAATGGGTTAGATTTTATTTTTTGTTATATATCTCTAGTGTTCACTAATTCATCACTTTATGGCGTAGCCATTCATTTCTTGCAAATCATTCGACCTGTTTATTCCTCAGCCTCAGCCTTCAGTTCCGATCCCGTACACAGCAGGTGGTCAGTTGAGTAATTGTGTGTGTGTGTGTGTGTGTGTGTGTGTGTGTGTGTGTGTGTGTGTGTGTGTGTGTGTGTGTGTGTGTGTGTGTGTGTGTGTGTGTGTGTGTGTGTGTTGGAAAGGGGGGGGGAGAAGCTGTAGCACCACAACTGCCATATGGTGATGTGGACAGCTGGTGGCAGAGTTTGCGTCGTGGTTGTGAATAGTGATAGTGTTTGGTGAGAGGGAAGGTGATTGTGATGGTAGTTGTGGTTGATGACGGTAGTTGGTAGTTGATGGTTATGGTTATGAGAGGTGTGATTGGTTGTGGTAGTTGGGATTATTGGTGGTCGGTGTGGTTGGTTGTGGTAGTTGTGGTTGGTGGTGGTGGTAGCTTGGGAGCTTGTGATAAGTGTGGTTGGTTGTGATCGATGGTGGTAGTTTTTGGTTAGCTGTGATAGGTGTAGTTGGTTGTGGTAGTTGTGATTGGTGGTGGTAGTTTTGGTTAGTTGTGACAGGTGTGGTTGGTTGTAGTAGTTGTGGATGGTTGTGGTGGGTGTAGAAGAGTGGTGTGACCTGGGATAGTGCTGGGTGATAGGGATATCGTGCTGATGGTAAGTTGTGGGGGCGGTGGTATTGTAGTGGTGGCGCACATATTTTTGGGTGACAGCAATATTTTTTTTTCTTCTCAACTTCCCAGCCCCAGCCCAGGAGTGATCTTGTGTCTTTTCAAACGGCAATCGCTACTTAACTACTTGCCGCAAAGGAGGTCGTTATAATGGATGTGATATGTATTTGTACAGTTTTGCTGGTAGTACTAGTTCCATAATACGTAAAGGTGTTTGATCACCTCAGCATCTGCCGCAGTGTTTGTTCTTGTGGCAGCCGTCATGACCAGTAGGTTTGGATGTTGGGTACGCGTATGATGTAATGTTGACATGGATGAGTAAAAGGTTGATTTTAAAGTTTGGTGAATATAAAAATGGCTGGACAACAGTGGTACAGCGTAGAGAAGTGAAAAGATGAGTGGGTAAGATTTAGAGATGAAAATTGGTACCACCTTAACCCTCCACAGTCGGATGACGTAAAAAAATGATTCTTGTTCTTTTTTAGAACTTTTTTTTTCATAGTTTTTTTTTTTAACCGAATGGGTTACATTTAGCCATCAATTCCTTCACTAATAAAGGTCCTTCTTAAGTTGAATGAAGTAATATAGAGACAGCAAGAATAAACTACAGAGACTATCGTACTGAAGGGGTTAAGTGGGTAAGTAAACAGGTATTAGACTGCAAGGTGGCTAACAGAACTCCTCATTTAGAAGGACCAAGGAAATGAATGTAAAATAACTTAGTGCATACTCAGTGGGAGAGAGAAAAAAAAAATGAAATGAAACTAAGATGACAGGCTAGAAACAGGAATGAGGGAGGAGTAAAAGGGATTAGAATGAAAAGGACAGGTATAGCGAAAAAAAAAAAAAATAGTGACAATGGAAAGAAACTGAAAATAATGTAAAAATTGGGGATCGCGGAATACGTACATGAAATCTGTCCCTCAAAAACGTGACATAATGTAATGGGTGGGAGTGATGGGCGATTACGGTAAAAACCATGAGAATGTAATCAACTCCACACAGTAGTCACCCCTAGTTATCGTGAACCATTGTTTTTGGTGCAGAGTTACCGAAGCGACCGTGTTTGTGCTTATTTTTGAGGTGTCATGCTGGGAGTGCCTTTCTTTATCAACTGAGAGTCATTCGAAGTTGAAAAGATAAGTTTTCTGAACGTAGAAAGAAAAAAAAAAAGTCTCGAATTAAGAGACTAACAATTATTATTTTTCCCCCATGGTGAAGCAAAGAGATTACCATTTTTCTTGATCCCACAGGTTACGAACAAAAAAAAAAAAGATAAATACCTGAAATTCACAACGACCTGATTCTTCTCGTATTTTATCAGTGATGGGATAAGCACTGATGAAAAGACAGTCATTGGAAAAACGCAGTCTAACCCAGGGGAAAAAAAAAACTAAGTGACTATAGATGAAACTAATTTTTCATACATGGTTGCCTCATTTACTAAGTTCTTGGATCGACACAGGGTGCTCGACGGAACATTTAGTAAGAGTGAAGCCACATTTGCACTTGCTAAGTTCTTGAATCGACTCTGCGTATTCGACGGAACTTCAGTATAGTGAAGTGACCGGCTGTATTCTGCACATACGACGGTGGAGAGGCATGCAGAATTAATATTGTTGCTCAGCGGAAAACAGACTACAGTGAAGGAATATCTACGTTTGATTGTATTGTACTTTTTATTCGCGAAAACATCTATGTTGGGTATAGTACTGTGCAGTGAGAACATTCAGTGGCCTCCGATTTTCGTGGATAACTTTATAATTAACGAAAGAATTAGTTTAAAATTAGTTATTTCCATTGAAACATCAAATATAATTTCCGTGCGTGAACTGTAAAGCCAATATATGACCAGAACACACCGGCGTAAAAACATTCAAACTGATTTTGGGTTGATTTTTATTGCTTACAAGAGTGTATAGTAGTTTATGTACTCGGCACCCAGTCGAGGGAAAATCAATAGACAGAAGCAAGAGGAATTGTGATCGCACCTTCTGCAATCAGGGTGAAACTTAATAAGAGTGAGTTGCAAACTGAGGCGTGGTGGTTGTAAGCAGACCTGCGGATAAAAAATTTGTAAGATGGTGCACCAGGGCTCAGACAGGAGGGAGAGTGCTCGGGCCGTGGAGCGCGCCAGACACTCCTACCAGAGGATGATGAGGACGGAGATGAGCAGAGGTAAGAGGACCAGGACAGGCATTATTCGTATCTGTATGGATCTTGGATGGGTTGTTTTCTGCGGCCAGTTCACGGACCGAATTCATTAGTGTTGTTCGCTTTGCACTTAAAAACTGTAAGTCAGAAGTAGTAGTACTTTTTCCACTTAATTCTTGCTACTTAGTGATAATTTATTCAACTTACGGAGACATCAAATTGGAGGTATACGTATAGCTCCCATTAACCCCTTCACGGCAGGATCTCACACAAGTTTAATAAAATCGAATGGTGATAGTAAGAAACAGGAGAAATAATTTATCGTAATGAAAAGGTTCATTCAGGCTGTCACTATTCTTCCGTGATGTTTTTTTTTTTTTTTTTTTTTAGTGGGGCAGAGAAGAGAGAGGTATATGTGAGCAGGAGAAGGGAGGTGAAGAGACTGGTGAAGAAGAGTAAGAAGAAAGTGGATGAAGAGTTTGGGAGGAGTCTTAGTGTGAAATGGAGGGAGAGTAAGAAATTGTTTTGGAAGGAGGTAAAGAAAGTAAGGCAGTGTGAAAGGGGATATAGTAGGGGAGTGAAAGATAGGAATAATAGATTGTTGGTGGAGAAGAGAGAAAGTGAGGAGATGGAAGGAGCACTTTGAGGATTTGTTGAATGTAGAGAGTGAGAGCAATGCGAGTATAAGTGGTTGGGGAATGGCTGGGAGAAGAAGAGATGAGAGGAGGGAGGAAGAGATCAGTAGGGCGGAAGTAGTGGAAGCAATGAAGATCAAGATGGGAAAGGCCCCAGGATTTGATGGAGTGTGTGGTGAAATGCTGAGATATGGGGGTGAAATTGTTGTGGAGTGGATATGGAAGTTGTGTAGATTGGCTTGGGAAGAGGGAAGGGTTCCAGAGGACTGGAAATCAGGTATAACTGTTCCTTTATATAAAGGAAAAGGGGAGAGAGAAGTATGTGGTAACCATAAGGGTATTTGCCTTCTTAGTGTGACTGGTAAAATATATGGTAGAATACTCATTGATAGGGTTAGGCATATGACAGAGGAGCTAGTTGGAGAAGAACAAGGGAGATTTAGGAAGGGAAAAGGGTGTGTAGATCAGATATTTGTTCTAAGATGTTTAGTGGAGAAGTATATAGAGAAGGGAAAGAAAGTGTATGGTGCCTTCATGGACTTGGAGAAAGCTTATGACAGAATAGATAGGCAAGGTATGTGGAAGCTATTAAGAATATATGGGGTGGAGGGGAAATTGTTGAATGCTGTGAAGAGTATGTACGAAGAAGCTAGGGCTACGGTGCGAGTGGATGGTGAGCTGAATGAGTTCTTTGATCTCAATGTGGGACTGAAACAGGGTTGTGTGATGTCTCCATGGCTGTTTAATATATACATGGATGGGGTTGTAAAGGAGGTGCAAGGTAGGGCAGTGAATGTTGGGGTGGCTCTAATGAATGAGGGTGAGATTTGGAAGATTCCGGTGTTGCTGTTTGCTGATGATACAGTATTGCTGAGTGAAGATGAATGAGAGTTGCAAGATTTGGTGAATGAATTTGGGATAGTGTGTAGGAGGAGGAAGCTGAAAGTTAATGTAAACAAAAGTAAAGTTATGGTGTTTGAGAGGAATGAAGTCACAGAATGTACAGTGAGGTTGGATGGTGAGGATATGGAGAATGTGAGTGCATTCAAGTACTTGAGTAGTGTGATGAGTAAGGATAGAACTGTGGGGGATGAAGTGCGTGAAAGGGTACAGCAGGGAAGGAAGGTTGTTGGTTCACTGAAAGCAGTGATGAGAAATAGGGAGGTGAGTATGGAAGTTAAGAAGCATGATAGTATTGTGATCCCTACCCTGACGTATGGAAGCGAGGCGTGGACCTTGCACGAGGGGAACAAGTCAAGAGTGAGAGCAGTGGAAATGAGTTACTTGAAAGGAGCATGTGGAGTGACGTGGAGGGACAGGTTGACGAATGAAGAAGTGAAGGAACGTTGTGGGGTGGATGTGGATGTGGTTGAGAAGATTAGGAGAAATACACTGAGGTGGTTTGGACATGTGGAGAGAATGTAGAATGAAAGACTGACTAAGAGGGTGTATGTAGGTGAGGTGGAGGGAGGGAGAGGGAGGGGTGGACCGAGGATGAGGTGGAGGGATGGAGTTGAGAGGTATATGAGGGAGGGGGGGGGTGAGTTGGGGGGAGGGTAGTCAAATGGTGGATGACAGAGCGACTTGGAGGCGTTTTGTCTGCGGCCACCCTTTGCGGGATTAGGGTGTCGGGCTATAGATAGATAGACAAAAGGAGCGGAGTGGCAGGCAAAAGAGTGACAGTGACAGGTAGGAGGCGGTGGCTCAGTCGGTAGAGAGGTGGCCTGCAGTCCTACCGGACCCATGTTCAAATCCCCGCTGGTGCGGGGAACAGTTTAAGGATTTGAATTTCATGAAGAGCAAACTTTACTGATCTACCAGAAGACCCGCCGACATGTCGTCAAAATACCCCCGCTAATACCAATACACCAGCCCTGTATGAGACAGCCTAGCGCGTATTCAATATGGACGTTGGGTGTTAGCGCCGGAGTGGTGACATGTAGAGGTGTATGGTATGCAGGAGGACTACTGGGCCTTGATAGCAGGCTGTGAAGCCTATGCCCAGAGTCGGACACACACACACACACAAAAAAAAAAAGTCAAATATATTCTATGCCGTGCCCACCTTGAGGTAGGTGTGTGTGTGTGTGTGTGTGTGTCTGTGTGGTGAAGGGGGATGTGGTGGTGTGTGGTGATGCCCGGGCCTCCCAGTCACGTTCGGGTGTAGGAATGCTGCTCACCTAACTTTTTCACTGCAGTCCGGAAGGACATCGCGCCTTTCTTCTGCCTCAACCCTTTGGCTGCAGTATGCGAACTTTGTGTTTTACTGTGACTTCTTATCTCAGGATGTTCGTCACCAACAGGATTCTTGAAAAGGTTCTTGCAAAACACTCCGGTTATTTCATAGGTTATTTATCACGGTTTATCTGCAGAATTTGACCAGCTACAAAGGATTTTAGGCAGCTCATTTCGTTGATGCTTTGCGTAGTTTCCTCCGTGATAGGTTTGTAATAAGACCACATGTTGTAGATTCGATAATAATTGCGGGACGGAGGAACAGCGTTTAGTTTAGATGTACATTCTTATTCTTACAACAGTTCGGGAAGTGTCGATAATCCTTCATCCTCCGAGTCCTTTGTGAAACCTTTAATGAGAGTATAACGTGTTGCTACTTGATGTTGAATGCGCTTCGTAATTCGTCATGCAGGTTAACTATTATATATATATATATATATATATATATATATATATATATATATATATATATATATATATATATACTGTACACACACACACACACATTATATATATATATATATATATATATATATATATATATATATATATATATATATATATATATATATATATATATATTTATCAGGACTTATGTACGTAATTGCCCTGTCAAAATTAACAATACGGCAGTATCACGAAAATTATTTTATAATTGTATACCTATTATTTACGTTTAGTTTTCAGAGTACGCCCCCTTTTTTTATACATTCTGAAACACTGTAGACTCATTTTGTTCGCAGTGACAGACACAGTAGTAAGAACACAGTGACATTAAATATATGATGAAAAATAAAGGTATTCGAGTGGCAGGTGAACAGTAAGGAAGTAGACTCATTTGTTCGGAGTTAGCGTGGCAATGTCAGCACCACAAGGTCACCTGTTCCACTGGCTGGCTATGTGGTTTTCCTCCTGTCTTGTTGCCTCAGGCCTCAATTTTACACCTTTCTGTCGGTAATTTCAGTCATTTTTTTTTTTATTGTCCTGTTTAAGCTAACTACTTAGTGTCCTACTGATGCCCTTCCTACCATTTTTTTTTTTTCTTATTCTGTTTCACTGACTTTTCTCATCTCTTTTGTTGCCGAGGTTCTCATTTTTCCCATTCCACAGCACGCACAAGGACTGGGTCAAGGCACTCCCTTTTCCAGGGGATGAATCGGGAGCGTCCCGTTACAGAAAATTTTTAAATCTAATTGTGGTATTGTTTTAGGGGTACCCACGGTATTACTTGAGTTTACTGTGAGTCTCTTACAGGTTTCGTAGTCACCTAGTGTGAAATGGGGCATCATATATTATTGTCCCTTTTGGTATATTGCAGCTTCATTTTAGTGCCTCTAGTTCATTTTATTCTGCTTCACTGACTCAGGTTTCCTTTCCATGTAGTTGCTTCGGTTCACAGTTTTGTATGTCCTTTCTCTTCTTCCTCGTAGCAGTTTCTGTCCGTATATAATATAAACATTTGGGTTAGCTCCTGTGTGTGTGTGTGTGTTTTTTTTTTTTTTTCGCTCCCCTATTTGACTCCGGCTGAGTTCTTGCCTTTTGTTGCGTAACTTCTGGTTTTTACTCACCCTTTCTCTCCTCCCCCATTAATTTCAGACATACATTTAGTTGCGCACTAGTATCCTTCGATTATGTAGTAACCCACCTCACAGGTTTTGATTTCCCGCCCATCTTAATGTGTGCGTTCTGACTTTTCCTTTCTGTCTTGTCCTGCCTTTCATTAAAATCAGCCCTTATAACCGCCCTTGTTACGGTATCTGTTGACTTTCCTGTCATTTCGTTTCGTTTTTCTTTAATTGTGCTTCACTGGTTGACCGTGGCTCATTTTCCGGCCTCGTCTAGTTTCTCACTTCTACACTAGGTTGTGTGTGTGTGTGTGTGTGTGTGTGTGTGTGTGTGTGTGTGTGTGTGTGTGTGTGTGTGTGTGTGTGCGTGCGTGCGTGCGTGCGCGCGCAAAAGAAATCGAACGGTTTTGATCTGATTGGGACCAAATATGGTAGCAGGGTTAAGAGGAAGTTTTTTTTTTTTTTTTTTTTTATAACGTAGATCAGTTGCCAGGGTCACACAACAAGATCGCCATAAGTAGTTATCTGGTTTAGACCAAACTTAGTGGAAGGGTTAAGATGAGGCAAGGATGAAATGATTCTATTTTTAGAATAGTCAAAGATCAGAGTCCTAGGTCAAGGTCAAAGGTTTGACGTTACAACTCAGTTTTGATTGGACCATATTAGATGGAAGGACTGAGAGTCAGCCAAGGATGAAGAGATTTGATTTTGAAAACAATAGGTCGAAAGTCAAGATCACGGGGTAAGGTTAACTAGCAGTTTTGATCCAAGTTGGACTTTTACTTGGTGGAAAGATTGAGGGTCGGGCTAGGATGTGGTGGTTCAATTTTAAGAACAATTGGTCAATCGTCAGGACAGAGTTAAATGTTGGGTGTGAGTATTGCACTCTCAGAGTGCACCTTCTTGTTACTCTATTCTTTCCTCCCCTTGGTCATTTTAGTCCATCTTCATTATTGTATCAGCTAAGCCTCGTACCACTACTTGTTTATATTCTTTTGTTCCATTTCATTGGCTGTCAGCATCTTTCCTCCCCTCTTTGGTGCTCGTGTTTTCATGTTTACTCCTCTTTCCCCATTAGTTTCCTGACTTCCTGTACATCACAGTATATATACAAGGTCTGGTTGAAAAGCGTCAGCTGGTGAAAGAAGGAAAAACAAGTAGCAGTGCAAAAACACAGCAAACCCATTCCTGGCAGTCATTTTAGTCCTGATGTATAAACGTAACAGGATATCTAATCAAAGATGTCACATATCAAATTTGGAGTAAATTGAATGAAATTGACGATTTTATGCCCATTTGAAATTTTAGGCCTGACCCACGTGACACTGTCCCCCTTATCATTAACTGGGGGGTGACCTCCCTGATGTAGTGCGGCATGTTATAGGATGCAGAGTTGAAAGATACACCTTTAGGTTTTGGTTTTATGTCGATATGACGAATTTTAAAGGAGTTATGGCGAATTTTTTTTTTTTTTTTTTTTTTACCTGTTTTGGGCACACAGCCTGGGCCATAGCCCAATTTGGCCCAAAATATAATAAAGTGATCAGGTAATAGCCCATCATCCCTGTAATTTAAATCAAAATCGCACCATTAGTTTTTGCGTATACTGTAGTTGTTAACAGCCAGACAGACAGACAGACAAACAAACAAATAAACAAACAAACATACAGACAAACCGAGTGAAAACAATACCCGTCCACGAACCCCTCCCTGGGCTGGGACAGTTAAAAAAAAAAAAAAAAAAAATCAGACTTTAATCCCCTTCAAAGTATGCCCCTTGAGACTCAACACACGTAACCCAATGGTCTTTCCATTGCTGGAAACATTTTGTAAAGCCAGTTTTGGGAATCACCAAGATCTTTGTCACATTTGTCTTGATCTCATTTGTGTCCTCAAATCATGAACCCTTCAGCAGCATCTTAGGGTTTATGGGAGAAATGGAGTTCCCCCGAGCTAAGCCCTGTATTGGACTATATAGCCCCGCTAGGGTTACAGGAGCGAGCTACCACTCCCGGCACGGCAGCCCGGGCGAGGCTCGAACTCGCAATCCCCCGATTACGAGTCCGGCGCACTACCACTGTGTTACCGCACCCCCCATCTTAGGGTTTAGGAAATCATCAGAAGTCACAGGGAGCCATGTTAGGAGAGTAGGGAGCCTACCAGACCTGTGTAATCCTGTGTTTGGCCAAAAAATCTCCAAGAGATGAAAGTATGGGAGGCAGAGGACTGGCAGGTCCATCACATTAATGCTCAGCCCACTCATTTCATCTCATTCAGAATTTTTGGGCCAAACACAGGATCACACATAGTGAGGTGCTGGTTCCCTACACGATGTATGTATTGTACTGTACTTGTGGGATGGCCCCAAAAAAGCGGTTGCATACCTATGGTCTGTGGGTCCACATGGGCAGACAGGCAGGTTAAGCAGCAGCAGCAACAAAAACAATGACAAATGTCTTTCATCTTGCTCCCCATCCCCCAAATGGAGGTAGGTGGATTGCAGAAGGACAGCTTCAGCCTACAGTCCACTTGACTTATGACTAAGAACCTAGGGCCAAAACAGCAACAATCTCTACCCAACATGAGCTCCACCCTCAGCTGAATGAAATCATCTGATACTTGTAACTGACTCTATGTAGCCAGAGGTCTATTATTTTTAGCTAAGGGTGAAGGGCAGTAGGAGTTCCACATAACCTGAAGAGTACCTAAGCACTGCTTGTCTGCATTTTGACCTCAAACATACATTCTCATATAGCACAACACTTCTATTTTGTTGTGAGTTATATTACATGCATGGTGGATAGATGTACGTGTGGATAAACGTATGTGCACCCTAGCTGTAGCAGTACTCTTCTGCATCATGCACAGGCATATCTTCCTCTCCCAAAAACTTCATAGTGGGAGATTGTCCTGTGTGTTATAATGGGAGTCTTGTTGTAGCAGGTTCTGGTATAATGTAAGTTTACTGTGGGCACTGTACTGCATTTAGAATGTTGTACAGTATGTAGATACAATGAATCTGTTGCAAAAGCAATATTGTAGTGGTGTGTGTGCTAGTCAGGGTGAAGATCACATGCTGTACACATTCCTGTAGTTTGAAATCCTAAGATACAGGCATGTAAAGCCATTAAAAGTGTTGGCTGGTCACCTGCCGCTAAATGTTGTGGAGTGTGGTAGCTTAGCGTGGTGACTTCAACATCTCATGATGAGTGCAATGTTACAGTATGTAAGATTATTATTGCTTACTGTATTTCTAATGCATGTTTTTGTGTCATCATAGCTGACAGCGAGGTGCGGGGAGAGGTTCGAGGTGCAAGATCTGAAAGGTCGAGTGTAAGCCACAATGATGATGTATCCTCCACAAGTAGTGAAAAATATGAACGTGATGTGGCTATCCTTAACTCTTGCTTCGATGACATTGAGCGTTTCATTGCCCGGCTCCAACACACTGCTGCTGCTACCCGAGAACTCGAACGTCGTCGCAGGTAAGTTGGAGGTCACTGATGCTGATTTTAAAAGATTGGAGTTGATATGTTATTCCCACTATTCTTCACCTGCTGGAATAAATACCAGTATAGTTTAACGATGCAGGAATATACAGTTTGTTGTATACATTCTGGGAACTCATTATTAGAGGGGTAATCATGACAGAAATTCTCCAAGACATTCTGTCTTTACACAGCTGTCTCGCCCTTGGAGACACACCTCACATCCACTCTTTCACTTATGAAGTATATGACTTAAATCTCTTCTCCTATGTAAATTAAAGCCTTCCCTTTCCAGCATTACCAGTTGCCTCTCTTCCAAGCACTCATATCTAAGTGTATTTTTCCTCTTCCATACTAGATCTTTCATAGAATACAAGAACAGTGATGGGAAGAAATAATTTGCTCATGTAATGACTTTGTTGATCATGGGTTATTTTACCCTTTTAAACAGATCCCGCAAGTCAAAGAAGAAAGACATTGGCGACGGGCTGCTATCCATGCGTGCCAAACCACCCCCAGAGATGGAATTTGTAGATATATTCCAGAAGTTCAAACTATCCTTCAACCTCCTTGTGAGTAACTATTTATGAAAGAGAGTAGTAAGGGGAGGGGTGGGATGTTGGGAGGGACAGGGTGTAAATAAGTTGTACTGTATCAGGGTGGGAGATATACTGTAATATGTGAATCTGATGACAAGTTTTATACACAGAAGATGGGTTGCCCATCATCCACTCACTTAGTGCAGTGCTGCCTTCAGGTAAATCTACATCGAGTGACAGGCTTAGTGGTTTCCTGTTTTCGTTTTTCGTTTTCGTTTTTAAAGGCTCCAACATGCTTGCATGTGTCAGCCTTGGTCACCTAAAGGCGGCTCTCCACGCTGCACGATCCATTGCAGCCTCCCTGTTCAGTCCCTTAACCCTAAGGTCACACTTAATGACCTCGTCCCATGTCTTTCTCGGTCTACCCCTCATAACCCCACCCCCAATATTAACACTTCTCACCCTCCTCACTCAATTATCATCCCCCATCCTCTCCACATGTCCAAACCACCTCAATCTACCTCTCCTCATCACAACACCAATACACTCCAGTCCCATCCTACCTCTCAACTCTTCCATTGTAAACCCAGCCCCTCCAGGCCTTGGACGCAGGGACGCACTGCACATCCACCTAATCATTGTCATTTCTGTACGCCTCAGCCGGCGAATATCTTCCTCCTATTTGTTATGTTAGTTGGTAACCATACAGCCAGATGATGCCTGGTGTTCAATGGGTAGGGTGATCCAACTGGATGGAGCCAGTGAGGGCCTACATCTGAGGAATAGTTGGGATCCACTACTGCCATTCAGGAGTGAGTGAGGCTGGTAATATTCACTTTAAATGTTGGAGGTGAACAGCCTAGCTCCTGACTCCTGATGGGGCAAAAGAATATTCCATGATGTTGATGATGATGATGATGATAATAATGACAACACTGATGACTGTATCTTCCTCCAGGTGCTCAGACAGCAGTTCTCATTTTATGATGAACCAATATACAGTGATTTGCATATATGATGATGAAAAAGTTAGGATCGTCTTTGATACTGTATATAAAATTTTTGCTTATACAATGATTATGATCCTGTACAAAGCCTCACTGGTCCATATACAATCACTGTTTTTGCTCATTTAGTTGCCCTCATGCGAACTTAGTCATTTGTTTGTTCAAAGATGGCATTTCCACTCGTCACTGTCAGGTGTGTTAGTGTGATTGTAGGAACAGTAATGTGATGGAGTTCAAGAAGTAAATGAAGCCCAATGAAATGAAATAACAACCAATTTAGGTGAGCTGGACACTTGTATATAGACTTAATTTTGGTTGTATGTGGTAAGTGAAGTGCAGTGCAGTAAAATAACAACCACTTTAGGTGAGTTGGAAACTTGTTTTTAGATTGCTGGGTGGGTGACCCTTGGTCAAAAACATATCCCCATTGAATCCATGTTATAACCGACTCGATATACGATAAATTATTACGCAGTTGATATTTTCAGATGCATTCACATCATAAAGTGAGTGCATGTAGTTTTTTTTTTTTTTTTTCTAAGGAGTTTTTTTTTTTTTTTTTTTTAACTGGAGGGTGTAAGATACAGCCATCATAAATCCCTTTAGTACTGAGCTGCTTTCTTAAGGTGAATAGATTCATCAAGGAAAAGCATTAATAAAATGGAAGAATAAGTAATTGGATTTTAGGGGCCAAGGATAGTATGTGATGCACAGGACATGAGAAGGTGATCTGTTAAGGAAAGGAAAGTGGGATGAATGGTAGTTAAGAGTAAAGGCTGGTTTGTAACATTTCACAGCTGAAAATTAGCTCATCTTTAGATAGGATAAGATATCCAAGTTTGATAATCACAGTGAAAGGGTTAAGGAGACAGTTTTTAAACCTTTGACTTCTTAAGATTTCTTATTGCATCTTAAGATTATCTGTTGTTAGTAAGAATCTTGTATCCTAGTTTGAATATCATAGTTAAAGGGGTAAACAATCAAATTTGAAGCATGGTGCTTAACTTTTGATTAAAAATTGCTGGAAAACTATGAAAATAGAAAAAAAAATCAAATCTGCTTAAGTGGGATATTCAACAAACTAAATGCAGTAATTAAGTTTGGCCAGCACACACAAACTTACCCACACCCACACACTTCAGCATGACTTGAAACTGACCATGTAAACCAGCCTTAACAGGAAGAGGTAGAAAGTGGTGGTCTGTCAGGAGGACTGAATTCATGGGTGCCTGTAAAGATGAGTGTCATGGGACAAATTAATTAGTTTCAGTGGTAGGTGGTGGGGACCATCATCCACAAGCTTGATGTATTGCTGCTTACTTCTTCCTTTACCTTTTTTATTTGTTTTTTTATCTTCCTTCCTCTCTTCCCGTTTCTCCCATCCTTCGTGTCACTTTACTCTTCCTTCTACTGTAGGTGGCACTGCACTGAGTGACAAGCTTAATGGGTTCCTGTAACTTAGTAAACCATGTACAATGCTGTGTGGTAACCATATAACCAAATAAAAAGGGTGATGTGGAGCCTACTATGGTGTCCCTGTGAACTGGGTGGAGAGATGCAAATGTGGAGTCCATCTAGGAACCAAACCACAATCTCTGCTGTGCCATGCTGTGACAAGGCCCTATCTACCAGAAGGGAACACCAGTTCACCTCATGAGATGGCCCTGCAGGGGCTGTTGCTTGCCTGCAGTTGTGGGGTCTGTTCGGCCAAGCAGACTGGGGTTATTCAACAACAACAGCAGCAGCAGCAGCAACAACATCAACATAATCAACAACAATGAAAGTGTGAAGTGTGGATTAGTGGATCTTAAGGGGTAACTAGGTGACCATGGCCTATGAAGATGAAAGGGAGGATGGCAAAAGAATAAGCATTGTGTTGTAAGTAAATGGGTGGGATGGTCAGTTTTTGAGATAGTGAGGGCTAAGTGGTTGAGTGAAGATGAGGGATGTGTGATGAGCTCTGAAAGAAAAAAAGATTTTCTGCAGTGAGTGATATTAGTTAAGCTTAGTCTGTCTTACAATAATTGTTGTAACACATATATGACTACTGTATCACTTACATTGTATAAACATTATGATGTCATTATGATGTATATTCATTAAAATTCTCTGTATTCTTGTTGTGACAGCTAATCACCTGTCTATCATTTATATACTACAGCATTAGTACTCTCCTGCTGTCAGTTGTCTGATCAGCAATGTCAACTTTATTTTTATTACTGTTTGGTATAGTATATATTTGGTAAAGTTGGCAGTACATAGAGTGACAATAGTGTAACTTGCATTGTTTAATAATAAATATTTGCAAAGTATGTCTTAGCAGGTAACAAGCCTTGTTCAGTAAAGTATTTTAGCTGAACCTGACTCCTGTTTACTCCTCCCAGGCTAGGCTGAAGGCAAACATACATGACCCCAATGCACCTGAGTTGGTGCACTTCCTCTTCACACCACTTGCACTCATTGTTGATGCTTCTCGGGACTCAAACTATGGACCCAACCTACCTAGCAAGGTATGGCATCAGGCTTGGACTGGTCATAAAACTGAAACATGATTTGACCTTTTTGGAACATTCCTCCCTACTTGTATTTTTCAAATTGTATTCTCATTCTTTCCGTCAAAGTGCAGTAGATTTACACAGAATAGTGTTATTATCTTAGACTCATACAGAATGTGCTGTGATTAAAAGCCATAATTCCTGCAGTGGAGAGTGTTGTGGACAGTGTCATGATGGATAGATGGTATTGTTTGTTGTACTTTTGCTTTATCCTGCACAGCACTTTGCAGACAATAAAGAATAAGGCAACTTGTGCTAGACATACATAAGTAAAACCCATGAGACACTAGTAGAGGAGTAGATATTCAAAGGGTTAGGGATTCTCATATAGATATGAGGGGAACAGAATTAACAGAACTGGCACACAACCATCTCTAGCAGTTTGTTACTAATGTAGTTGCGTGTCCATGTCTTTAAACTCAGAAAAATATCAACCACTCTGACTGTTTACACTAACAGAACTTCATCTAACAGATACAAGTTGAGTCTTTAACATAGCCACAGTCACTGATGTATTTGCTAGTAACAGTCTAACCCAAACCTCCTGCTTAGTGCAAAAGCTTCACCCATAACTGAGTCAGAAACCCAACTTCAAAATTCAGGCAGAATTGTTCTGCGTACTTTTCTGTTGACAGCACTCTTGCCTATTCCCTTAGAAGCAGAGTAGATTATATCAGAGGTGACACATGTAAACTTAGTAAAATTACATCCCACCCTATATAGCATATTATGGCACAGTGTCCCATTCCATTGCTCTCACTCATAAATATTCAAACTCACACCATACAAAAGTCTCACACCAATACATTAATATGGGCACCACCTGCTTTCTTGCAGCCTTTCAGAGGTTTGTGTATTTAGTATTCTGTTTTGTGTCAAGACCTTTAGAACACAGGCCAGGTTTCTTTCTTGAACAAATCACCCACAACTTCCTTTACATATTTACCTCTCCTTTCTGTCACCATATCAAGATGCTTAAAATTATCATCATATTCAAATCTTTCTCCATTCATCAACAGCTTACACTCTGATTTGCCTACTTTCTCAGCAAACATCAGTCTTTCTTATATACAGTGACTTTCAGACTTTACCGCTAACAGACATAACTCAGAAACAGTTGGCAAACTGTCTCATGAGTGAATGCTTTAACATGTCTTTCCTTCTACAGTCAAGTGAATATTTACCTGTATATCATACTGAGTAGAAATATGGTCATTTCATCATATAAGTTGTACAGCACTAGACTGACAAATATTCATACATAGTCCTAGTAATTATGCCTCTAAACTGACATTGTGTTTACAGCTAGTTTGAAAAATAAAGATTAAGAAGTAAGCAGTTCTTTTGCTTGACAAGACCAAAGAGAGAGATATATACTGACCATGTGTTGGGATGAGTTGACCCTCAAGTGCAGTACATTTTATTGGTCAGTAGGGAACTTCAGCTGAATTAATCGGGATAGTCATAGTAAGACCCTTCAGTACTATTGCTGTATTCAAATGGTTTGTTGAGGTATATATTTTTTTCATTATTAGGTCTAGGGTCTTCCATAGCCAAATAAAACAGTTTTCATTAGCCAGAGTAAGCTCCTTCTGGATCACTGTTATATTCAAAGAGTTAGTAGCTAACTGTGGTATGGTATATATTTTTAACTGCAACTAACTGTGGTGTTGGAGAGATAGGACTTCACACAGGGTCACCAATATAACCAGGTGGCTCCACTGCCCAGTTATACTAATGTTCTTCATCTTCCTCCCTCTCCCTCAAGAAGAGGATGGTGGACTACAAGAGAAGGCCAGCTGTAGCCTTAATCCACTGGGTTCACTATCAGATGAGCTTGGCACCACAACAGCAACAACAGAATGGCATCTTATGAAAAGAAAATCAACTTTAGGTTTACCAGCTACTAACCAGTGTGAATTTTAGGTCATGTCTCCATTGCTGACTGCTGATGCGGTGGAGCTGCTGACCAACTGCCTGACCTCCCGTGAGACTGAGATATGGCATAGCCTGGGTGATGTGTGGTGTATTCCTCGTAATATGTGGAAATACAGTGTTCCCCCATACCAGCCAGGTACAGTGATCTACATTTTGCACGGTCATAGTTAGGTATTATTTCATAAGGATGTAATAGGATTTATACAGTATATATTGCTTCTGCAGTATAGACTCTTGGATTAATTTTGTTCTAAGGAGCACCGTACAGTAAATAAACATCATCATCATCTACATGAACATCACCATGTTCACATGGCATTGGGATATCTAGTGCAGTACTGTCGTCTTGGATCTTTTGGGAACGTGAATAAAAATGTAGATGTTCATGGTACCATTTCCTGTCCCTTCTGCTGTACAAGCTATGACATTGCCTGCAACACAAGTGCTGAAAGATGGCAATGCCTTTTCTCTGTTTCAGTACAGTTTGGTAAACTTTTGACAGTGATATTTTATTCTTCAGTTTTCTCTTATAATTTTTCATAAATGTATACAGTATTGTTGGAGAGCTGAATTACTAAAAACCATAACTTCAATAATAAGAGTACTTGAACAGTTTTCATTGAATATTGCATAATATATTTACCTAGGTACATAGGATATCCCATTGCACCACTAAAGCTGCCCTGTGTAACATGTTGTCTATATTACCATGATTTATTGTGTAGCCTGGTTTGTTTTGTATCTGATATTTATGGTGATGTTATAGTACCTTTATTTATGGTAGGTGGGGATGCTTACCATCCACTCACTCGATGTAGTGCTGCTCTCGGTTGTCTGCCCTTTCCTCTCCTGCCTCCATTCCTTCCTTCCTCTTCTGTCTTTCTTTACTTCATTCTTTCCTCGTTCTTCTGCCTGCGGGTGACTTTACACTCCCTCTTTTGTCTTTCTTTCCTTCATTCTCTTATCTTCTTTCTGCCCATGGGTGACTCTACACTGAGTGACAAGTCAAATGGTTTCCTGTACACCAGGAAACCATTTACAATGCTGGGTGGTAACCATATAACCAAATTATGGTGCCAGGTGGTTTATTGGGCAATTATGGCGCTCCAGTTGCATTGAGCCGGTGAAGGTTTATATCCAAAGGGTTGTTGGGGTTATTGCTCACGTAATGCTACTCAGGGATGAGTGAGGCTGGTCACTCTCATCTTAAATGTCAGGACCAACTTGCCGAGCCCCAGGCTCCTACACTCATTGTGGGGCAATGTAGGAATGGATAATGGCTATATATACAGTATATATATATATACTGTATATATATATATATATAGTAAAACCTCGATTTAACGGCACCCTAGGGGGCCCTGAGCGTCCTGAAAAAAACGAAATTCCGTTAGATTGGGGCTTACACCTATCGATACGTCCGGAACCACGCTAACACATTTTAACACATTTTTAAGCATACAAGTATAAACGTGCAGACATACAAAATCAATAAAAAAGAATTTATATTTAGAACAAAAGAAAACAGGTAGGTGTGGTGTTGTACTGTAGTAAAGTACAGTACAGTAATCCAGGTAAGTACAGTAATCCAGGTAAGTTAAGGGGGTATCATACATTACCTCGTATCAGGAATGTAGAACAAAACTTGGACGCTATCACACACGTTCCTCGTATCCTTAGCAAAGGACATGCTTCTCACACTGTTGCCAGAGCCCCGTCTCGCGACTGTGGAAAGTGATCGCTGTTGCTGACTCGGTAGAGAATAAGGAGAAGCAACTTTGTTTACAAACAGGTACACATGCTGATGAGAAGTATATATCACACCACATTATCCAGGAGTTGTTGTTGTGATGTTTTCAGGTGGTGTCTGGTAGCAGTATGTCTAGCATCAGTAGAGTCCTCAGTTGTAAACGCATGATTATTTTATAGACATCATAGTTTCCTTGGTATAGGAAATATTAACTCTTTATAAGGGTTTCAAAACAATTGATATTTATTCTAAAATATTAAGAAGTACTGTATTCAGTGTTAGGCTAAATGTTCAATGCTGTAGTATGATATACTCTTCGTTGAGTCCCCTGGGTTTTGGTCACACTGTTTTACCCATCGTATCCTCGGCAGGAATCCATCCAGATGAATTCCAAATGCCCATGGTATCGTCGGCAATTTTGCCACGTTACCGTTCTGATTTACCATCGTATCCTCAGCAAACCTCGTATGAAGTGCTGTGTGATGTTTCACTTTGGGGTCAGGCTAGGTGGGAGGAAGACTGGGTGAGCATAAACATACCCAGTTGGCAGGAAACTGCAAACAGACAATCAAGATGCACGCGGCGCCCACCACAGTTGAATTTCTTTCTAATTTTTACCCATTTGGGGGGAATTTTTAAAATGATCTTGCATAAATATTCCTCGGGAGATTTGTTCCGTTAGTTTGGGGTTGCTGTTAGAATGAATGCCATTAAATCGAGGTTTTACTATATATACTATCTATCTCTATCTACCTACAGCCTGACACCCTAATCCTGCAAAGGGTGGCCACAGACAAAACGCCTCCAAGTTGCTCTGTCACCCACCATTTGACTGCCATCCCCCTGTCTCACTCCCCTCTTCCTTATTATATACCTCTCAGCTCCATCCCTCCACCTCATCCTCGGTCTTCCCCTCCCTCCACTTCACCTACATACACCCTCTTAGTCAGTCTTTCATTCTCTCTTCTCTCCACATGTCCAAAGCACCTCAGTGTATTTCTCCTAATTTTCTCAACCACGTCCACATCCACTCCACAACGTTCCTTCGCTTTTCATTCGTCAACCTGTACCTCCAGGTCACTCCACATGCTCCTCTCAAGTAACTCATTTCCACTGCTCTCACTCTTGACTTGCTTCCCTCTAGCAAGATCCATGCCTCGCTTCCATACGTCAGGGTATATATACAGTGGTTCCTCGTTTTTCGCTGCTTGGATGTTCTGCCAAAACCGCGCGAAATGTGAAACGTTGAAGTGTGAAGTTAATCAGTGGGAAAAATAGAGGAGCGTTCCAATGGGACATGTACCTACTCTTATCAGAAAGTACTATAACACCAAGCAGGCCCTACCCTCCCGTGGCGCCGTCAACCCCACACCAGGCGCTAAGAGATCTGCACACACACACACACACACACGAGAGAGAGAGAGAGAGAGAGAGAGAGAGAGGTAAAGATGATCTGCACACACACACACACACACACACACACGAGAGAGAGAGGTAAAGATGATCTGCACACACACACACACACACACACACACACACACACACACACACACACACACACGAGAGAGAGAGAGAGAGAGAGAGAGAGAGGTAAAGATGATCTGCACACACACACACACACACACACACACACACACGAGAGAGAGAGAGAGAGAGTAAATAAGGAAATGGCAGAAAATGCGTTCCTTGTGCGAATGAGGAGATAAGGCATGACAGCCGTCCCTCTTTTCTTTCTCATTGTCCATTCCCTTCCTCCTCTCTTGGAGAAAGAGAGAGAGAGAGAATAAAATAGAGGAATGGCACAGCGTCCCTTCCTTCCTTGGAATGAAAGAATGACGGCCCTCTTGCCTTTCATTCTCCATTCCCTCCATCCTCTAGCCCCATCACCTAAACCGAAGCCCTCGAAATTGAACTCAGGCTCCAGCACCTCCACTTCCTCTCTGTCCACTTCTCCTCCTTCATCCACCCCTGCTGGCATGTCCAAGTCTTGCAGAATAGCAGCCACATTCCATCTCTCCTGAAAATATCTTGTGATCTGTGTGATCCTGTCTTGTCTCTGCTCCTGTATGTTTCTGTTGTAGACGGCCATCACTTGAGACTTCAGATCACTCAAGGTCGACAGGATGTTGGTAGCCTCAGGCATGCGTCGTCGGTTGCCGGCTGGGAGCATCGAAATGTAGGGAAATTCCCGAAGTGTGAGACAACTCAGAAACTTTTCTTGCGCAAAAAATGAGGCGTCAAAGTAAAATTCGTCGAAATATGAGGAACCACTGTATACATATATATATAAAGACTGGAATTCACTTTTATTGGAATCGAGGAGCTGCCAGACTAAATTCCTATATACTGGAAAATGTCTAATAAAGCCAGAAGTAGTCCAGACTGCCTGAGCACTTTATCTATGTTCACCACTATAAGGTAAATAAAAGACATGTTTATCAGTGTACAATACAGTATTATTATATATACTGTATACAGTATTATACCATTTGATTAATGTAGTGAAGGTATAACACAGTACAGTACTGCGATGGTTGTGGAAACAGTTTAAAAACCATTGGTGCAATCCGAACTAATGTCTGATATATTGGAAAAAGTCCGGATTAGCTGGGGGAAGTCCGGATGTCACTTTTATCGGAATTTTGCTTTTTCCGGAATGGCTTGGGCCCCAATTAGTCCGTTATAATGATGTCTTAGTGTATATATATATATATACCTATATATATATATATATATATATATATAATATCATCATCATCATCAGCCGTTTGAGTATCCACTGCAGGACCAGCCTATCCCGACCGAAGTTGGGACGATACAGCCAATGTATCTCTACCAAGTGGCTTAGGCTGTCTGGTAGAGATTGTATGTAGGGTGAGAAGTGTTTGTAAGTGTAACTGTAGTGTTTGAGTGGCTTTGGATGTGTGCGTAGTCTGTGAACCAAGTGTAATCAGCCCGCGCACGCCGACTGGGTGCAATCATACTTTACAGTATGCGACACTGGTTCAACCACAGCACCCCTTGTGTCCGCCAATGCAGTACATGACCGAGTGAACACTCCCAAAGTTTATTACCCTGGTGGGGCGCGAACCCTGGCTCACCCATGTACAAAACGCACACTGTACCACTGTACTAAGAAGAGGCTATATATATATATATATATATATATATATATATATATATATATAATGAGAGAGGGGGGTGTGAGTTGGGAGCAGGGCAGTGAAATGGCGGGGGACAGGGCGACTTGGAGGCGATTTGTTTGTGGCCACCCCAAACGGGATTGAGGCATCTGGCAATAGATAGATAGATAGATATATATAATTTAACCCATTGAGTCTAGGGATATATATATATATTTTTTTTAGCCATCTAACAGCCCTTCCAAGATTAGAATGGACTTTTTGAAGTAGAGGAGTTAGATACTGTATAACCATAATAAACCTGTCTTGTATGACAGATCTTTCCTAAGTTGAGTAAAATTACTGCATCTGGCAGCAGCAAGAATAGTCTAAAATGGATGTCATCTGAATTCAAGGTGTTAAGCAAAAATGTCTATGATAATAATCATCATCATCATCGTCATCATCATCATCATCATCCAGACCTCCTTTCCCACCCCAGGGCAGGGTGACGAGTAGCAATGTTGAGACAGCCTGGACAGTATTATTAATAATAATACAATACTGTAATAATAATTATGATAATAATAATAATAATTATAATAATAATGTTAATAATAATAATAATGTTAATAATAATGATAATATTTTAACTAATTATTTTTATTATTATTATTATGTAGGTGAGCTGAAGGGAGGGAGAGGGAGGGGAAGACTGAGGATGAGGTGGAGGGATGGAGTTTAGAGATATATGAGGGAGAGGAGAGTGAGTTGGGGGGAGGGTAGTCAAATGGTGGGTGACTGAGCGACTTGGAGGCATTTTGTCTGCGGCCACCCTTTGCGGGATTTGGACGTCGGGTTATAGATAGATAGATTATTATTATTATTATTATTATTATTATTATTATTATCATCATTATTATTATTATTATTATTTGAGAAGATTAGGAGAAATACACTGAGGTGGTTTGGACATGTGAAGAGAATGGAGAATGAAAGACTGACTAAGAGGGTGTATGTAGGTGAGGTGGAGGGAGGGAGAGGGAGAGGTAGACCAAGGATGAGGTGGAGGGATGGAGTTGAGAGGTATATGAGGGAGGGGGGGGTGAGTTGGGGGGAGGGTAGTCAAATGGTGGGTGACAGAGCGACTTGGAGGCGTTTTGTCTGCGGCCACCCTTTGCGGGATTAGGGCGTCGGGCTATAGATAGATAGATAGATTATTATTATCATCATCATCATCATCATCATCGTTATTATTATTGTTATTATTGTTTTATTACTCATATTACAGTATTACTAACCAGTACATTCCCTGTCAGTTCCCTAGCTTCCTCGACTTTCTAATCTTACATTCTTACACATATGCATTTTCCATATTTACCTACCTTTTTCTTGGCTTACCACACCTTCTTCCACCTTCTAATTCACCTGCATATACCCATTCTACCATTCTTTCCACTTCTGTTCTCTTTGTGTGACCATACCATTTAAGCACAGTCTCTAGTACTACATTTACTAAGTTGTTGGTGTTTTGGCAGTGTTCTCCAATGGATGGGCACCAGAATTAGCTGATGACTCCAGGGAACGCTCTGGTGTGCTCGCCTCTGAGGTGGCATCACAGGCCAAAAGAACACGAGCAGAGGTGAGACAGGGAACCACATACCTGCAAAAGAACCTCAAGCTGTTGTTATTCAACAGCAATGACTTTAGTGTTACACAGCCATGATTAGGTACTTCAGATATTGTCAATTTTATTGTGTAGTTTGGTACAGTATTTGGATGTTTGTTTTCTTTAAGTGTTGCAGGCTGTTGTATGTTATTCAATATAGTACTCTACAAATATATACAAGATGTTAGTAGCACATCTTAATTTTCTATAAGAAAGCATATGAAATTTGGTGTATTTGTACAGTATGTCTGCACTACGGTACCAGCATTATGGTAAATACTGTACAGTACTGTGATTAGGAATCTCAGAGCACTTGTAGCTAATTTGTGTGTGTGTGTGCACGCGCATTTGTGCATGTGTGCATGGATGCATGCCTGTGTGTGCGTGCTTAGAAAATTGTGTTAAATATACCATGTGAGTGTTTTTTTCTTTCTTTTACACTTGTGCAAGGATGAAGAGGAGGAGGAGGAGGAGGTAAACTTCATAGTAAGTGTTTAGTCATTGTTGTCTTTGTTGTACTTTATAAAACTAGACTAGTTGATCTATCCTTTCCTCTCTTCTGTCCTTATCTCCTTCCTTCCTCTTCTGTCTTTCTTTCCTTACATTCTTTACTCTTCCATCTGTCTACAGGCAACTCTACACTGAGTGACAAGCCAAGTGGTTTCCTGTACAATCGATGATGATAGGACTCTATGTGCCAAGGCCCAGACACATCGATAGATGGTCATTGGACTGTAGGGGTTAATGAAGCAACGAGGTTGCCTGTGGGAATGTTTACCGATGGTCTTTCCAACTGGCCGTGTTGTTTACCAACCATCATTCCAAGTGTACGCATCAGTGTATCCCATGTCAAAGCAATGGGAAACTTAATGATTTAACCAAACCTAACCTAACCAAACCAAGCCTAATCCAACCTAACCTCACTTGTGTTTGACAGCCAGCTTTCAGATTTAAAAATGTGCGTTAGGAATGTTAAATATGGCCGACTACCAGCAGACATCAGCGGAATATTTATGCATTCTAAATTCTCATTTACAGCTTTCAGAGTTAAGGTTATAAAAATGCCTAATAGTTGTGGTAATCCAGGAATAATAACAAGTAACCTGTGAAAGACTCATTTCAATAGAAAATATGGAAAGGCCCTGCCTGTTTGGTAAAGAACCAATAAATAAATAACTAAGGAGGAGGTGTTATGAAGCCTCCCATGCAATCTAGAATAGGTGGTGTGGCCATGTGGAGAGGATGGAGAGCAAGAGACTAATGAGGCGAGTTATTGTGAGTGAGGTGGAAGGGAGGGAGAGAGGGGGGGAGGCTAAGGATGAGATGGAGGGATGGAGTGGAGAGGTATATGAGAGAGGGATGTGTGAGCTGGGAGCGGGGGAGTGAAGTGGCATTGGACAGGGTGACGTGGAGGCGATTTGTTTGTGGCCTCCCCTTACAGGATTGAGGTGTCTGGCAATAGATAGTTAGGGTAGATGATTCTTAACCCTTTAACCGCGGGCATTGTTTTGCCCCGACTGGCCTCTCCCGCAGGGGTTCCAGCCTAAATGTAAACAAACTTTAAACCTTTATAACTCTGCACAGAATAAATCTAGAGCGAAAAATAAGGCACCATTAGAAAGTACTAACCTTCGGCTTTGCATTGATGTAGGTTTCATGATTTCGTTGACTATCAGTGGATGGGCAGTGCCGTTAGAAGTGAGCGATCTAAAATCACTATTTTTCGCTCAGACACCATTACCTTCGCTCACACACCATTACCTTCGCTCACACACTATTACCAAATGCCAACCTCATTCTGATAATAATACTATAAACATATATGAACACTGCACATATGATAAACACCCACTCTGTGTTCACTGAGGCACGTAAAAGGCACTGTAATTGCCCACACTTCACTGCCACATCAGCGGTGTTGTAATCACTATTTTTCGCTCACACACCATTACCAAATGCCAGCCTCATTCTGTAATAATACTATAAACATATATGAACACTTCACATACGATAAACACCCACTCTGTGTTCACTGAGGCAGGTAAAAGGCACTGTAATTGCCCGCACTTCACTGCCACATCAGCGGTGTTGTAATCACTATTTTTCGCTCACACACCATTACCAAATGCCAACCTTATTCTGATAATAATACTATAAACATATATGAACACTGCACATACGATAAACACCCACTCTGTGTTCACTGAGGAAGGTAAAAGGCACTGTAATTGCCCTCACTTCACTGCCACATCAGCGATGTTGTCACTCACACAGCTGGACAGATACTGATGCGTGTTGGTCAGGGGTGGGGTGGGGGACCCGGGGGGTGGGAGGTGGGGGCCCGGGGGGTGGGAGGAGGGAGGTCGAGGTCGGCTGGAGTGAAAGAACTTAATAGCTACTCTCCCTTGAAACAATTGGCGCACGGAAAAAACGCGGGGTATTCAAAATATTCACAAACATTCGAGAATGACACCCACGGTTTGGTCCAGTTTTTGCAGTGTTATTCTGGAATGACACCCGCAGTTAAAGGGTTAAGCACACATGTTAATTTCTTTTGATATTGTATAAGCTTTTACTCAGGTTTTTTGAAGATCATGGCAAGCCCCAGTAGGTTCGTAACATCGGCTTTAAGAAGTAGTTATATAATGGCATACTGTACTTCAGTAGGCAATTATTAGACAGAATAATTTTCAGGAAGGAGTGTAAAGCCAGTATCTTATTCATCATAATATAATACTGTGTTGCCCCATGAGGAGTGTAGGAACCCAGGGTTAGACAAGTTGGTCCTGACATTTAAGATGAGAGTGACCAGCCTCACTCATCCATTAGTGGCATTATGTGAGCAGTAAACCTCAACCATCCCTTGGATATAAACCTGCACCAGCTCAATCCAATTGGAGCACCCTAAACACCCACTAATCTGCAAGGTGCCATAATCTGGTTGTATGGTTACCATCCAGTGTAGTAAATGGCTTGGTGTACAAGAAACCATACTGTACTACAATTGTTGGCTCAGTATTTTCTGTGGTATATAGCAATTAATCATTCCCATGTGATGGTCATACTTAGCAGTTGTGTTCTCACATACTCAAGAGAATTAAAGTCAGCAAGGAGAAACATGTTTTCAGAGGGTCAAAAGTAGTTTCTCATTCTTTCACATTGATGGTAGATTTTGGTGTTTTATTCTGGTGAAATTCTGACAGTTTTATTCAGGAGAGAGAACCTACACTATCAGAGTTAAGTAAATAATATCCCTAACATTTCCGTTTGGCAGGCTGAGATGCGTCAGGGTCGACTAAGAAGTGATGAATATGCCAGTGATTTCTACGACTCTGACCGGAGAGACTCATCACCTCCCCCAGGCCGCTACTATGGTCGTGAAGACAGGTTAGGTTGGCCTTTGCTGTGATGAAAGATTATCACCCATCACTCTAAGGATGTATTTCTTGTATTATTCTTGCTATCACTAGACAGTTTTATTTAAATTAAGAAGTATGTCTGTAAGTGAAGAGATTAATGAAAGCTATATCAGTCCCTTCTAGTTTGAAAAATCACTCCTTAACAAAATTATATAATCTGGAGATAGTAATAAGAATAACAGTACAGTTCCTGTTGTAGCCCCAGGTTCATCTGAAGCATGAACCTGTGGACTGTAGACTGAAGCTGCCCTTCTCTGGCAGTCCAACATCTTTCTTTCAGTGGATAGGTAGGGAGTAGAGGGACATTTGTATAACTGGGCAGTGGAATTATTTAATCATATCAGGACCACCTTGTGAAAGCATCCCTCTGCAGTACAATAATAAGAATAAACCAAAAAATTGCACCATCAGATTGCAGGGGTTAATTCATGGAGCCCATAGACATCTTTTTCATTTTCTTGCCATCCCTTGATGATTTTATTCAGTTTAGGATAGTATATACATACATATATACTGTATATATATATATATATATATATATATATATATATATATATTTATATATATATATATATATATATATATATATATATATACATACATATATACTGTATATATATATATATATATATATATATATATATATATATATTTATATTACATTCTTTTTTAAAGAAGGGTGAGATAAAGCCTTCTTAAACCCCATCAACATGAGAGACTTGAATCTCAAACACACCCTCAAGTTTCCTTCTTTAGCCATTCATCCCCATTGGAAAGACTTTCAAAATTTTAGGACTTACTTTGGGTACATACATGACCTTTTCTCAGCATACAAGTAATGCCAGTTCAAAGGCATTTCATAAACTTGATGCCCTGAAAATACTCAGGTGCTGTGTGGGGACAACAGAAAGAATCTCAGACAACCTTCTATTAACAATGTATTAGAACAATTGGGGAATTCACTAGTCCAAGCCGGGCCCCAACCTTAACCAACACAAACATGGGTAAGCTTCAAAACACAAAAGAAAAAGCCCCAAGAATAAAAACAGGATACACAAAGACCACAGATACAGATCATCTGCATCAAGAAGCAGAAATGCTCTCATTCAAGGATCATATAAACATAAAAGGGACACAATCCACTGCTTCAGTTCAAAACCCACCTGATCTTTTTAGCTTTATATTTCATTCCTCTCCGCCCCCTCCATAAGAAAAACAAATACTATACAAAGAGTCCAGTGGTAGGTGGGGGCACTCACCATCCACTCACTCAGTGAAGTGCTGCTCTCAGGGACTGCCCTTTCCTCTCTTCCTGCCTTCTTTCCTTCCTTCCTCTTCTGTCTTTCTTTCATTCTTTCCTCTTCCTTCTGTCAGTGGGTGACTGCACTGAGTGCCATGCCAAATGGTTTCCTATACACCAGGAAACCATTTACCACACTGGGTGGTAACTGTATAACCAAATTATGGTGCCTGGTGGTTTAGTGAGTAATTGAGGATGTTGGATTGAGCCTATGCAAGTTTATATCCAAGGGGTGGTTGGGGTTTATTGCTCATGTACTGCCACTCAGGAATTAGTGAGGCTGGTCACTCTCATATGTCAGGACCAATTTGACTACCCCTGGGCTCCTATGCTCCTCATGGGGCAACACAAGATTAGATAACAAATGATTGAAAAAACAGAGTCCAGTAATATTCTTTCTCCTCCACCTAACACTATACAGGCAGTCTCCGTTTTACGAACAATCGACCTACAAATTTTGCACTTCCATTCTTGTACTTTCAGTACAGTATTCAATAAGTTAAATGAGATGTTCAACACTTTATTACAAAATAGGCCTTGTGTTGATGATTTTGCCCAACTGTAGGCTAATGTAAATGTTCTAGGCACATTTAATAGGCTTGGTAGATTTGGCTGGGCTACGGTGTTCGGTTGGTTAGGTGTATTAAATGCATTTTTTACTTAAGAAAAATTCCACTTACGACCAGTTTCTTGGAGCGTAACCCAGTCGTAAGTCGGGGACCAGCTGTACTCACAAACACAAACATAAACACATTATCACCATAACCATCTAAAACCTTCAGCCTTCAAAAAACAATACCATACATTCACTCCTCAAAAGTTACCATATCCAGAGACAAACAGGTGCACCTAACCAGACTGTAATGTGGCAATCTCCTGTCCCAGCTACAGTACCAACACAAAATACCACTCACAAACAATCCACAGTACCCATACTGCTATGCAGCCCAGCACACTACAGCACTAACCGGATTGTAATGTGGCCATCTCCCCTCCCTGCTACAGTACCAACACAAAATACCACTCTCAAACAATCCACAGTGCCCATACTGCTATGCAGCCCACCACACTACGGCACTGTCACCTCATGCACCATACTGACACATAACTGACAGTCTTTTAACATAGCCACAACAATAGACTTCTGAAGTACTTGTAGTTGGTTCAAGTGACTGGTTTCCTGCAGTTCACTGTTTTCATGTCCAGATGAGCATGAGGTTGCAACAGCAACAATATGAGAGGGCTTTTTTAGGTTCAGTAAAATCATCTGCTAGTATCAAGAATAAACTAAAAAGAAATCACTGGGTTTGTAGGCTAATGATCCCTTTACAGCTAGGCTGTTTTTACTCATAGGAATACTTGGTGATACTGTGTTATGCTGCAGTTTGATCACATTTACACACTGTCCTCCTAACTCAACTTTAACCTTTGCAGGCCACGGTCAATGACACCCCCATCAGAATATCCTCAGGCAGGTCGCAGTGACATTTCCCAGGATTCTACAGTGGATCAGTCCACATTTGAGAAACATCAGCAGCGATGGTTGAATGACCTCAAGGCTCGTGGTGCCAAGATTGTGCAGGTGACATACCCTCGCACTGCCAACAATGACAAGGAGCTGACTGTAGTGCGTGGGGAGTTCTTGGAGGTGGGGTACCTGCTTTTCTTTTTCATTAAGACTGTGTTAAGCTACAATTATTTGCAGTACTATTGATTTTTTTTTTTCTTTTTTCTTTTTTTTTTCAAAGAATTATGAAGTTTGAAGTGGTAGGTGGGGGCGCTCACCATCCACTTACTCACCCAATGTAGTGCTGCTGTCAGGTGTCTGCCCTTTAATGTCCTCCTTCCTTCTTTCCTTCCATCCTCTATTGTCTTTCCTTCATTCTCTCCTTGTCCTTCTGCCTATGGGTGACTCTACACTCCCTCTTCTGTCTTTCTTGCTTTCATTCTCTCCTCTTCCTTCTGCCTGTGAGTGACTCTACACTGAGTGACAAGCCAAATGGTTTCCTGTACATCAGGAAATGATTTACTACACTGGGTGGTAACCATATAACCAAATATTGGCGCCTGGTGGTTTAGTGGGTAATTATTGCACTCCAGTTGGATTGAGCCGGTGAAGGTTTATATCCAAGGGATGGTTGGGGTTGATTGCACATGTAATACCACTCAGGGATAAGTGAGGCTGGTCACTCTCATCTTGAATGTCGGGACCAACTGCTTAGCCCTGGGCTCCTACGCTCCTCATGGGGCAGTGTAGGATTGGATGATGGATGGTTGGATGGACATAATATTCTGAAAGATATGTTGGCCATTTTCAATGATTATATAATTGAGATTTGAAAGTAATTACTTGCAGTTTTTTTATATATATTGTTGGTAAATGGATCATTATTAATGTTCAAAATTGTGCATATAAGAACTGTATGCAATACCCTAATTTGTTCAATTTTTGCGTGACAGTCCTTTTGTTGCATCTCTCGTCTTACAACTACAGTATTAATATTATCAAGTATTTTGAGCATTAAATAATTTTGAATTACAAAGTAATTTCCCACTATTGATCCAGTTTGCTTTCTCTTTTTGACTGAACTTAAAGTGTTGTACTAGCTTCAGTGGAATTTTGCTCTTTTCATATAATTATCAAGGCTCATTAAGTACAGTGCACTCACTAGTTTCGGGAAATATACTTTCGCGAATAGTAGTTTTGCAATGCAAAGGAATGTTCCTTTGCAAGGAGTCTCGCGACTTTACTGAGAGTTCGCGAGCCCTGGCAGTGAGTGATTGCACTCATACGTATCTCCTCAGTCACTTGTTCATAGTCACTGCTGCCATGTTTGTGAAGTCATATCCCGCGACACTTTGTATTGTTGTGATCTCACACACACAGGACTTTCTCTCTTGAGTCTCTAGTTCGTGCGTTATGTAACGTGTTTCACGATTACATAATGAACGACTGCTGAGGGAGGGTTCAAGGAAGGACAAGGGCACTTGGGAGTACCGTAAAGGTATGAATGGTGGCAGGGAACCGTGAGGAGACAGGTGGTAACTAGCTGCTGCTCCCAGCCTCGGAACTCATCTTCAAGCCTCATCAAGCAGTTCAGCCTATGTGTCAATGTTGTCAAAGTCTCTTGTATTACAGTTCAATAATATACAGTAATATATGTCTGATTAACCGTATGTAATTTATAGTAGGGGTATTGTGTCATTAATAGGTAGCAAAGGGGGAATGAGGTGTCTGATCCCGGAACCTATTACCACTCGTTACATGGAAAGTATATGTACAAGTTTTGTGATACCTGTATTTAGTTTCGCAATGCGATTGTGGTACCAGTTATGTGGGAAACTAGTGGGTACACTGTATAAAGGTTGTTTTAATAGAGGATATAACAATTTTAGTGGTAGATGGGGGCACCCACCATCCACTCACTCAGTGTAGTGCTGCTCTCAGTGACTGAGTCTTCCCTTCCTTCTTTCCTTCTCTTCTCTTCTGTCTTTCTTTTCTTCTTTCTTTCCTGTTCCTTCATTCTATGGGTGGCTCTGCACTGAGTGACAAGCCAAATGGTTTCTTGTAAACCAGAAAACCACTTACTATGCAGGTGGTAACCATGTGACTGAACTTTAGCGCTTGGTGGTTCAGTGGGTAATTAAGGCGTTCCAGTCGGATTGAGTCTTTGTAGGTTTACATCTACTCAGGGATGAGTGAGGCTGGTACCCGGGGCATATGATGTAGGCCTACCAGATCACTCCCTGTGCAAGGGATGACTCAGAATGCAGTTATCAACATTGGGGTTGGTTTTTTCCACCCACTTGGGCTAAGTTGTGGAGGAGTGAGTGAGAAGTGATGGCATGTCAGGGTATTTTTGAGCTACTTCCAGTAGGCCTGGGTGGGACTGGAGTCTGTGGACATGCTGCTGGTCGGGCCTTAGCCTTGCAGCAACTTTCATTGTGTCAACATCTCTGACTGTGCGCTTCGCGTCTCTTGAGAGTAGCAAGTGTTTTCCCACAGTGATTGTGAAAAATGGCATCTCATAAGGAATATCCTAGCACCTCCTCTACTGAAAAGACAAAGAGGAGGATTATGACCATTGTGGAGATAGAAGTGATTGAGGCACATGAGAGAGGCACGAGCAAGGGCAACTTCATTCACAAGGATGGCCTTAAGAGGTCAACCCTGCATGACATTCTGAAGCCAAAGGACAAAACATAGGAGGTAGAGGAGAAAATGGAAAGCAGGAGGAAGGGTATAGATGTGTTCAGGACCAGGAAGTTGCCCAATGAGAAGCGCAACGAAGTGGTGTATAAATGGTAATGTGGAGGAATGAGCTGAGGGTGTCCTGTGCTTGGTCTGGACATCCAACAAAGCTTGCTATTCACCTTGGAGTCGAAGATTTCAAGTGTAGTGATGGCTTGTGGAGGTTTGGGGGATGCCATAGCATTGTTAACAAGGCCATAAGTGATGAGATGCATAGCTTGATGTCGATGCTGTGAAGCCGTTCATCCATCATCTTCAGAAGCTGATGGAGGATGAGGACCTGCATGAGTTAAAAATTTACACTGCTTACAAAACTGGACTCTTCTGGTGTGCTCTTTCTCAAAATACCCAAGCTTCAAAGGCTATTGGCAGCTTTCCAGGGAATAAGACAATGAAGGAGTGTCTCTTGATTCTGGCCTGTGCCAGTGCTAATGACTCATAACCTAAAACCAATCATAGTAGGTAAGAACAAGTGACCCATTTAACTTAACCCTTAAGCGCTGGGTGATGGTTATATCTGAAGCGAAATTAGTGGATGGGGCTATAACCGCAAGTGTTTTTTTGCAACAGTTTGAAGTGGTTGCCACTTGATCTCGTCGCCAAAGGGAGGGGATAACCTCCCACCAACCGAGGCAAGCATATGTCAGTCGTCTCTGTGACTCTGCCAGGTATAGGACGATGTTTTCTCACATCTCTCGCTCGATTCTGTTCCCGCCTTCTGTGGACCCTTACATCATCCACCTTTGCCAAGGCTCCTAAGAATACCAAAAAAGGGCTCAGTGATACTGCCATAAGGCATGCCTTGGATGCAACAGTGTCTAGTTTTTATAGTAGTGGAATAGATCATCATGTTGAGAGCAAGGCCATAGTTGGCGGTGCGGGGCAGACGCACAAACAGGTCCTGCTTTCACGCCGCTCTCACCACAAAAATTAGCTCTTTTCCTCATGTCGTTACTCACTAATGCAATGAACCAGAGACCTAGGAACGCTTTCATTTGCAAGAGGAAGAGTTGATGAGTAAAATGGTTGTTAATTTATTTCTCTAAGTGCCGGTGCTATACTTTGCGAGATATTAAGGTTTGGAAACAAGCACTTTTCAGCAGTTTCCGAGAAATTGCTCATAGTGAGGTGACGACTGCGGTAAATAATGCCCAGCATGTGTGGGTTAAGGACATCATGACCAGGCTTCCTGTAGAGTACCATGGGAACAAGTCTTCCTGGTTTACCTAGGATACTATTTTTGACTGATTCCAACCACAGCTTAGATCCATCCATGAGGCAGCACCATAAATGGTATGGCATCCACCCTGATGAAATGAAGGCAGTGCTGCTGTTGGACAGTATACCAGCCCATCCTTCCTCCACCAAACTCTGCATGTAGGGTGGGTGAATCAAGGCTTTGTTTCTGCCAGCCAGCACCACCACCCGTATCCAGTCTCTGAATCACATAGTTGGAGAGAGTGCAAAGAGGCACAACAGAAGCCTCTACCTGTACCAGTGCCTCATTGTGACTGAGGATGGAGTAGACCAGGAAGACCAAGGATACCTGAAATACCTGAGACAAGAAAATGCTGCACAACTTCCAGAAATACACCATCAAGGACACGATTTTCAGAAGGGCAGAGGCATGGAAGAAAGTGTCTCTTGTCATATTCAAGAATGGGTGGTGCAAACTCCTCAGAACCCCCAAGACTTCAACACCACTACATGATTTTGAGGTTGTTTGAATCACCAAGGATGGCAGAAATATCAGCAGTTGGAGGCAAGGGGAACCTTGCTGAGGAGCTGCAAGAATGTGCTTGATGAATATGCTGGTGTGCTGGCCTTCCATCACCAGACAGAAGGGGAGGTTGCTGCTAAATTACAAGACAAAACACCAGCAAAGGAGGAAGTTGAAGAGGAGGAGGAGGAGGAGAAGGAGGAGGAAGAGGAGGAGGAGGAGGAGGAGGAGGAGAAGGAGGAGGAAGAAGAAGAAGAAGAGGAGGAGGAGGAGGCACCTGGACTGCCTCTGGCTGCAGGCACTGATGCTGCAGACACCATCTTGACATCAAGAGATAGAATTGAAGGGCCTCTGTCTCAGCATTATGAGGTCATGTTGGTGATCAGATTGGAGCTAATGTAGCTGCAGCATCCAAGGGAGATCCAGGCTAAGATCTCCCAGTTTTCTAAGCCTGTGCCATCTCCTGCTGCCAAGAGGCTCCTCACATAGAGACCTTAAGTGTTTTTGTAGCATCAACATCCTCAGCTAGCCTCCACATAGCCTCATTATCCTGCAGTACAGCATCCAGGACCCCAGTCCTCAGCGCTGAAGGACTCTGTATACGATATGTGACACCAGAAACCATCTTTGCCAGCAGTGATTGAATGACAGTTACCTCAATCTATAGCCAGTGAGAAGAGTGGGAATGTGAGCAGCCTACAGCTACCGCAAATTGACTTAGGACCTCCCCCCACAAGATATTAAAAAGCACAGAAATCATAGTAAATCACAATGTTTGTTCATGAAATGACATTCATTAGTATGAAATCATGTTTCCCTTGGTTTTCAGGACCAGTTGGATGTGTTTTGGCATGGAATCACTTAGATCTCCAAAGTAATCTAAGGACATTTCTTTGCACCAAGCATTTTTCATTTACTCATTTCACTCTTGAGGTTGTCCAGATTGGGTGTCTTCTTCTCATCAATGATTTTCTTCATCTTTGCTCACCATGTTTCTATCGGATTTATATCCAGACTGTTGCCAGGCCAGTCAAAGACCTCAATCCGATTATCCTGAAGCCATTTTGTCACCTTTCTTGACGTGCGACATGGAGCTGAATCGTGCATGAAAAAGTCGCACCCATGAATAGCAAAAAAGTTTAACAAATGATCTTTCAGAGCTTGAATGTACCGGCCACCATTCATCATCAAGTTCCCAGGAAGAGAGTAGAGGTCTCCCCTTCCCATTTCACCTGAGAAACACCCCCATACCATTACTGATTGGGGGTGCTTAACAGTCAGCATCGTGTAAGCAGGTTCATATCAACTATGGGAGGCAGGGCGACGAACCTTGGCAAAATGCACCTGGAACACTTGAAATGTGCTTTCATCGGAAAACATAATTTTTCTCCACTCATCCGATGTCCAGTGTGCATGCTTCTTGGCAAACTGAATGCGTTGCTTCTTCATGCAGTCAGTGAGAAGCGGTTTCTTGGCTGCAGTGTGGCTTGGCAAACCCAGCTCCTTCTGCAAGCGGTGTTGGATAGTTCGAATTGAGACGTCTTATAATAGCTGGGGATGCATTCTCTTCAATTCTGCTGCTGTCAGTCGAGGATTCTTGATTACTTTCCTCTTCAGAAGCATATCTGTACCCCTGGAAATCGTCCTCTTCTTTCCACCGCCATGCTTGTGCTCTGATACGACATCAGGTGGCAGGCCACGTGCTGCAGCAAGAATCTTCATGACGGTCGACTTTGCACGTCTAGTACTGTATGTTCACAAATCATGTTGATAGGGACATTATCCTGCCTCCATGCAATGATATGGACTGTCTTATCCCTTGAGCAGTACTTTCCAGGCATGACAACTCAACTCTAGGAGAATAACAGGGCAAACACTAATGCATACGAAAAAACAGGGAGGTGCAAGCTCAGAGCGACAGGAACGTATACTGTACTCCTGTTTCTGGGCAAGCACTGACATGCTGAGTGTTTCACCACCTCCCAACAATACCAGAGGAGTTGCCAGTTACTTCTTGCCCCAGAAATTCACTTGGTAGAGGTGGAAACACAAAGCAATGACAGGCAACTCTCCCATAGCAATTATGTGTGGAGGTCCTAAGTCAATTTGCAGTGGGTGTACATCTGTATATACAGTGGGAATGCAAGCAGTCTACATCTGTATGTAAAGGGCCATAGTAATACTGTACTAGTCATGAAGTGTTGTGAAATGGGTATGAAATTATGGGCCAGGTTTATGTAAAATGGGTATATTTTTCATTTACAGTACTAAAATATGCTATTTTCTCATTTATTTTCCATTCTGTGCTTGAAATCCTTATTTGGGGGGGACCATTGGATATACCAGATCATCAGGTTTATCAGATCAGGCTTCCCATCAGTTGATCCGGTATAGCATGGGTCTACTGTAATGGAAATGATAGTCAGTTTTCAAGTTTTACTTTGCTGCATACAAAGTGCAGGGATTGAGCACTTTGTTCACCAGTTCATGAGAGTGGTATTTTTATGAGGTACTTAGGCATATTCAGATACATGTTTTGTGTTTTGTATGATTTTCCACAGGTGATGGACGACAGCCGAAAGTGGTGGAAGGCAGTAAATGCTCGGGGTGAGGTGGCACATGTCCCCCATACCATTGTCACGCCATATACTGGTGACCAGGTAACTATTCCTCTGTTTTCTGTATTTTTGAACCTATTGCAGTAAAATCCTAATTTTATGGATGTGCATGTTTCCAAAAATACCAATTCCTTGAAATGAATACAAAATTTCAAACTAGTTAAATTGGTGATAAACCAGTTGAATCTGGTGGTGTTGACAGGTAGTCCCCTACTAAACGGTCAACTTACAAATTTTCGACATTACGAATGGTGGGGGTGCTCACCATTCACTCACTCGATGTAGTGCTGCTCTCAGGCACCTGCCCTTTCCTCCCTTCCTTCCTTCCTCTTCTTTCTTTCCCTCATTCTTTCCTCTTCCATCTGTCTATGGGTGACACTACACTGAGTGACAAGCCAAATGCTTTCCTGTACACCAGGAAACCATTTACTACGCAGGGTGGTAACCATATAACCAAATTGTGGTACCTGGTGGTTTAGTGGGCATCACAGCGCTCCAGTTGGATTGAGCCAGTGTAGGTTTATATCCAAGGGGCGGCTGGGGTGTATTGCTTATGTAATGCCACTCAGGGATGAGTGAAGCAGGTCACTCTCATATGAAATGTCAGGAGCAACTTGCCTTGCCCTGGGCTGCTATGCTCCTTGTGGGACAAGACTGGGTTAGATGATGAATGAATGAATGACAAATTCAGAAACCATACTTCGAAATTCGAATTTTGATCTTTTCCCTAGCTAGCTATGTGTGGTACTATGCAGTGGCAGCGAACTGAGTCCCAGTCTGCCTGGCCGGTCATTAGTGTAAACAATCGATGCTCTACAGTGTTCTGTGTTGCCACCATTTACTTTTTGGATAGCCCCCTGTATCTACATAATGTTTTGTGAATCCATCATGCCAATGAAATGTCCTTCTGTCTCTCCTGCTAGTAGTGAGAAGAAGAGGAGGAGGCAGTTAGAGATGAAACTCAGTTGCCCAGCATGAAGGCTGTCAGCCTGTAGGTTGAGGGGCAATTCCCCATCAGGAAGAGCCCTGTCATTTATTTACATATCAGTTTACTTTTCAAGTACTGTATACTGTACTAGTTTTTGAGTTATATGAGTTATAAAAGTGATGATGGTTTATTTTCTTTATGACAAATGTAAAATTTGGCATCAAATGGTTGGTATTAATGGGAAAACTATAGATACTTGTATATTAAAACAAGTCAGGTGATATATGATAACTTTCACTTCATTGTTTAACATTAGGCTACATACGAGATTTAGCATTTATTTCATTGTCTAATGACTTGAAGTGAATGATCAATATATATATTAAAATTGTACAAATAACCTACACATTATGTGTATATAAATATGTAAGTTTAAGATTTTCAGCCTACTGTCGGGGAAGTGTCAGTGTATTGACGGGGAATTGTCTGACAGAGAATTGTCTAGATGGAGACTTGTCCTGTTTTTATGACGGCGAATCATCCTGATGTGGAATTGTCCAGGAACCAGCCAGTATGGCCATCACACGTGAACTTGGACTTTCACAATCAACGACCTCAGTACAGTAGAGCATTCAATAAATAACATGAGATATTTGTTACAGTAAGTCCTTGTATTTGGACGCATTTTACTTTGACGCCTCATTTTTCACACAAGAAAAAAGTTTCTGAGTTGTCTCACAATTCGATGCTCCCAGCTGACACTCAGCAGACGATGTGTACCGAAGCTCAGTCTAGGCACTGTCCATTTTTCTATGCAACAGTTTTCCATGATCTTTATACAGCAGGTCCAGCGGGGCAGTAGGCACACGTGAGTTTGTTATTGTTTATGATTGTAATGTACGATCTTTAGCTGTGTTGTGAATACACAGCAGGTCCAGCTGGGCAGTAGACACACGTGAGTTTGTTATTGTTTGTGATCTTAATGTACAATCTTCAGCCGTGTCGTGCTACTATTTCTTAACAAAGAATCATTAAATGTTCCTCGTAACACTATTTATTTTTGTTTTGATGGACAATTACCTGAAATGGATGTAAAATAAAGCTTATCGATATTTAAGGAAGGAAAGAATAATAACCGTCCCAATACAGAGATGGTAGACTCAGCTCACCAATTTTTGATTCTGTTTGACTATATTACAACTTCTCTTCCTTGTGGTAAAATAATGTTGTTATAATTTCTCCCTTCCTTTTAGTGACGAAGAGGGCACATAAAATGACCGAGGTTTAGTTGACCTACTTTGATGTCGAAAATTAAATAATCTGGTGAAAAGTGGCAGCTTTTTCTTGGTTAGTGACATTGGGAACTAGCCCATCCGCTCTCAACACACCTTCACTTGCCACTAAAGCCAGTCTTCACTTTATTTCTGGTAAGGATTTTTGGTGTTGCAGCTCTCTGTAACAGCTTTAATGTCTTTTCAGGTACATGTTCATGGTCTAATGGTACTTTCTGATAGGGTAGGTACATGCCCCACCAGAACGCTCCTCTATTTTTCCCATTGATTCTTCACACTTCGACGTTTCGCATTTTGCGTGGTTTTGGTGGAACATCCAGGCCGCAAAAAGCAAGGATTTGCTGTACTTTATCATAAAACAGGCTTTTGTGTTAATGTTTTCGCCCAACTGTAGGCTAATGTAAGCGTTCTGTGCTCATTTAAGGTAGGCTTGACTAGGCTATGATGTTCAGTTGATTAGGTGTATTAAATGCATTTTCGACTTACAAAAAAATCGACTTAAGAGCACTTTCTTGGAACGTAACCCCTTCGTAAGTAGAGGACCACCTGTACTTGCAAAGTTCAGGGGCTATTCATGCTAACATTAACAGCACTGCTTGGTGGGTAATGCTTCCCAGAGGTTACTTTGGGTCAGTGAACTAAGCCCAATAACTTCACATGAAATACCTGTGGGGTTGGTCTACTTCTAAAGACAGGCTTTTCCTCATTTATTTTGTGTATGCTAATTTAGATCCGTATATATATCAAGGCTCACTGCAAAAAGCTGTGATTGGATTCACCATCATCATGTGTTTCAAGGAAGTGAGTTACTGAAACAGTTGACATGAAAATGGAGAGGTGGCTAACCATGTCAGCTGAGGATGACCCAATGTGATTCTGGTGACATATCAGTAACAAAATGGTGGTGTCATAATGCACGAGTTTAGTCTTTGTTTATATAAACAGTGTGATGTATTCAGCTGTTTAATATTACTCAGTACTGCAATTGTTAGTTGTTAGTTAATGTAGGATTGACATCATTGACATGCAGTATTTGAGTGTATGTAAAGTGTAAAAAATAATGCAGAGGGTGATCATTAGTTTTATCAGGCACTGTATTCATGAAGCTTTTTGTTCATATAAAACAATTTTATGCTTTTATTTTACTCAGTAATACTACCAAACACTTCCATCCCAAACTAAATCAGAGTAAATAATAATTAGAAAATCTATCTGTCCGTCTACAACCAGATGCCATAATCCTATAAGGGGTGGGTTTTTGACGTTGAGTTAGTTGTTATCCAGGGAAGGGCACCAACCCTATGTCAATCCACTTGTTGACACGTAGGGAACACACATGGTTGGTTATATGGTTACCAGGAAAATGCAACACTTAATATTATTTCTGGCAGTAATTCACTGTTGTGGAGAGTTACTTATTGTAAGAATTGCCAAGATCTTGGGAGAATACAGTCCCAAAACAAATGATGAAATATTGCCTCATTTAAATACAGTGCAGTTAGATGCTACGTATTTTGGTGATTTACAGTACAGTAGTCAAGAGTTCATATTCAGAATCTAATTTTTTATGAGGTAATGCACATCCATATTATGCTGTATAGATATCAAGACAGTTTCTTTATTTTTTTCTATCCCAATTTTCCTGCAAGACATATTTTGATGTGAATTTATGCATGTACCAATTATAGTAAGACAGATAGTGGAGAAGGCTTGTGAGAAGGATCTTAAGGTGTTTATGGCATTCTTGGATCTGGAAAAAGCACACGACAAAGTAGACAGAGAAGGATTTTGGAAGGTTTTGACCATGTACGGTGTAGATGGTAGGCTGCTAGGTGCCGCCAAGAGTTTTTATGATGGTAGTGAGACATGTGTAAGGGTAATTGGGCAGCTAAGTGAATGGTTCACAATCATTGTGGGCGTGTGTTTGCTGTCCCCATGGTTGTTCAATATATACAGTATATGGATGGGGTGATGAGAGAAGTAAAAACACAAGTAATGGAGAGAGGGATGGCATTGATAATGAATGGTGATTGATGGAATATCTCAAATTTGTTGTATGCTGCTGATGCAATACTGCTTGCAAATACCAGATAAGAACTTGGTAGACTAGTCACAGTGCAGAGTTTTGCTGTTGTCTGTGAACTTCGTGCTTTGAGAGTAAATGTAGAAAAGAGTAAAGTGATGGTTATTGAGAGAGAAGGCGACTCCCAGTGTGATGTTACAGTGAATGGAGAGAGACTGGAATTGGTAGGAGAGTTCAAATACCTGGGTACAGCGATAGAAAAGAGCGGAAAATGTGCAAAAAAAGTGGAAAGTAGAATGACACAAGGAGAGAAAGTAGCTGGTGCAATGAAGGCCTTGATAAGAAACAAAGGCTTGAGTGTTGCAGCTGCGCAAGGCTTACGTGAAGGAGTGTTAGTGCCAACTTTAACATGTGGATGTGTCTATGGTGTGGCATGAAAATCAGAAGTCAAGAGTGAGAGCAGTGGAGATGGGACTGCTGAGGAATGTATGTGGAGTACAGAGAGTGGATAGGATACGAAATAATGTGATTCGTGAAAGATATTGACCGAGGAAGTCTGTGGATGCCAGAATAGAAGAGAATGTACTGAGTGTACTGAGATGGTATGATTATGTGGAGAGAATTGATAACAACAGATTGGTGAAAATGTATAGGCTATCTGAGTGAGTTTGAAGGAGGGAGGAGGCGAGGTAGGCCAAGGAGACGTTGGAGGGATATGGTGGATGAGTGTGTGAGGAAGAGAGGTATGGAAGTCGGTGAGGCTAGGGGACTGACAAGAGATCGAGCAGCCTGGATGAATGTTGTGAGAAGAAGTGCATGATTAGGGATTTGGTACCCCATTTTAACATGACAGTGTCCGAATTGACTCTATTGGATAGTTTGATGTGAAGCTGCAGAATGTGGTGAATGTTTTTGGCGTATCAGATAGAGCCAGGATTCCGGGGGCATGAATGATGAGTGAATGGAAGGGTGGCTTATTGACCTAGGCAAATTTGGGCTGTCTGGACGTTGCTACTTCTCACCCTGCCTAGAGTGGAAAAGGAGGTCCAGATGATGATGATGGTGATGGTGATGATGATGGTGATGGTGATGATGATGATGATGATGATGATGGTGATGATGGTGATTATGACAAATTATAAGAGTGAGAGCAGTGGAAATGAGTTACTTGAGAGGAGCATGTGGAGTGACATGGAGGGACAGGTTGACGAATGAAGAAGTGAAGGAACGTCGTGGGGTAGATGTGGATGTGGTTGAGAAGATTAGGAGAAATACACTGAGGTGGTTTGGACATGTGGAGAGAATGGAGAATGAAAGACTGACTAAGAGGGTGTATGTAGGTGAGGTGGAGGGAAGGAGAGGGAGGGGTAGACCGAGGATGAGGTGGAGGGAGGGAGTTGAGAGGTATATGAGGGAGGAGGGGGTGAGTTGGGGGGAGGGTAGTCAAATGGTGGGTGACAGAGTGACTTGGAGGCGTTTTGTCTGCGGCCACCCTTTGTGGGATTAGGGCGTCGGGCTATAGATAGATAAGAGGATAGCTGCAGTCAACCAGTTGTCAAGTGCTAGCCAACTCCAGTAAAAGTGTCCAACTTAGACTACAAAGATAATGAGGACAGTATTTTCGATGTGTGACTATGAGGATAAAATAAGGATAGTACTGTACTGTATTATCAATTCTCCGAAAAAACTGATTTAATTAAAAGGCTACGGTCCCCAACCATTTTCTAAAATCGGTACTTTACTGTATATGTTGAGTGACAAGCCAAAAGATTTTCTTGTAGTTCATGAAACCATTTACTGTATTGGGTGGTAGCCATATAACCAAATGGATGCCTGGTGGTCTAGAAAGTTAAGGCAGTCCAGCCAGATGTGGCTCATAAGGATTTACTTCCTAGGGAAAGTTTGGGTTTATTGCTGCCATTCGGGAAAAGCAAGTGGTTGCCTTTGTTTTAAATGTCTGGACTTGGTAGCGTACTCCAAACCCCGGTAAAGGATTCAGTGATAGATAGATATTTGTTGTTCTGCTTATAACATGTAGGAAACACATCCTTAGGCTAATCAATTTAGAAACTGTCTCAGCGTGAAGACAGGTGCTTTATAGGTCAAAACAACTTTCTTAGCTGTAAAATGCATTTCTAACCAGTTTACTCTTAAATGAAACAGGTGATAAAGGACAGCTAAATCTTTATTGAAGCATTCTTTCCATTTTTTCAAAGAAAATTTGAAAGGATGGAAATTAATTCACTATTCGTTCGTTTGTTTTTGAAGGCTTCAAGATGCTTGCACGTGTCGGCCTTGGTCACCTAATGGCAGCTCTCCATGCTGCTCAATCTCTGGCGACTTCCCTGTTCAGTCCTGTATCCCTGAGGTCACACTCGATGACTTCGTCCCAGGTCTTTTTCGGTCCACTTCTCGCAACCCTACCCTTAACATTAACACTTCTCAATTTCTTCGCCCAGTTATCATCGCACATCCTCTCCACATGCCCAAACCATCTCAATCAACCCCTTTTCATCACAACACCAGTACACTCCAGTCCCATTCTACCCCTCAACTCTTCCATCGTAAACCTAGCCCCCCCAGGCCTCACACTCAGGGACGCACTGCACATCCACCTAATCATTGACATTTCTGTATGTTTGAGCCTGCAAATATCCTCTTCCTTTACTGCCCAAGTCTCACAGCCATACAGCATTACACTCCTAACACATGCTGCATACACATATCCCATAGCACAGAGGGAGAGCCCTCTCATTGTCAGGAGAGGCCACAGCTCCCTGAACTTCTTCCAGCCACTCCACTTTCTAGTCACAGAGCCAGCTCCAGCACCACTTCCATTACATAACATGTCTCCCAAATAAAACTCTTCCACACACTCAAGAGACTCACCAGCAAGCTCAATCCTTTCATGCCTGACAATCTCCACCTGCTTTTCCTGACACACCACACACACAAAATCAGCATTATCTCGCAGTCTGCCTCTAATACCACTTCATCTCTTATGCACCCACTTATCACAGACACTGCACAAGATGGAATTACTTCCCATGCCCTTGTGGCAAATCGCACATAGCCACTCTTCTTTGACAGTACTGCCACCAGCCCTAGATACCATCACTTTTGTTTTATCTGCATTTACTCTTAAGCCCTTATGTCCCATACCAATTCTCCCCTTCCTAAATCTTTCCTCCGCCTCCCTTTCATTTTCCACGATTGGCACCAGATCATCAGCATACATCAACCACGGGAGTCCATTTCTGAAGTCACATGAGAGGATTTCAAGTACAGTACATAAACAACAAGGGGCTCATAATTGACTCCTGATGCACACCAACTTTCATGGAAAAATCACTCAGATCTCCATTCACCCTTACCTGGGTGTGAGCACCCACATACATGGCCATAACTACCCTAACCAGTCACTACTCGATCCCAAGCTTTCTCATTGTCCACTTCACCACCTCTCTAGGGACTCTGCCAAAGGCCTTCTCCAAATCAACAAAAACAAAGTACAGTTCCCTTTTCTTTCCTATATATTATTCCTGAAGCTGTCAAACAATAAACATGGCTTCAGTGGTCCCTTTGTCTGGCATAAACCCAGACTGCATCTCATCAATATTCACTCTTTCTCTAACCATACCTTTTAGAACTCTCTCCATTACCTTCATTATCTGCTCTATTGTTTGTTTGATATTTTACGAACTTTAATTCTCCATTGGTTGACCGAAATTTTATTGATTTTAATCACTATCATTATCATCACAATCCTTGTTAGATATGTATGGTATAATACACTCATGATATGTTGATCTTTAGGATGGCAAAGAAGACTATCGGGGTGAGGCACGCCGTGGAAATGCTGCACCACCAGCTTGGAAGGAACGTCAGGGCAAGAAAGGTGAATTCAGATATTTCTAGTTCTCATCCTCACCCTTCATTCCTGCCACTCCTCACATCGCTCAGTACAAGCAGTAATTACTTCTGAAATAACACTACTTGTTTATATATTATTGATGACCTTTGGTGCTCCAAGTAGTTATGAGTTTAGATTGAGGAGTGGAGAGAGATGTGAGGGAGGGTGAGTGTAGGTGCCATCCTGTGGGGTTATTGTACGTCTGTGAACTCCTGCACCTGCACTGTCCCTGTCCAGCACACTTGCTTCAGTACATTGTAGCATCTGCCTCTGTTGTGTATGTTTGGCTGTGCTGTTGTAATGTGGATTCCCTTAATGTCTCTTCTGTAATCAGAGCTATTCTTACTTGTGGTTATTTTGCTTAGGCAAATTGATCACATATGTATTTAAAATTTAGATCATAGTTTATCATCTAGCACTCATGTTGATTGTGATATGTGGATAGATTATATTAGGTAATCCAGTGAAAACCTGTATACTGCATGCACCTAAGGGAAATACTGACTTTCCCTTCTTAGGGTGTAGCATTCAAGCTCGTGTGAGGCTGGTTCAGACTGCCTTGTTGTTTATTGTTAATAGATTCTAGGGTATTTTTTGTTTTTTTAATGGATGCTTATGTGAAGTAGCTTACAATATCAAACTGCATCCATACTGAAGAATTTCATCAGATGTTCATTTTCATTATACAGTACATATTCCAGTATGTGTAAACTTTTTTACTCACATACATTTAATTCAGACTAACACTAGTTTTTATGTCATTTTTAATATTGTGTACAGAAGCAGTAGAGTTTGTTATTGTAGTGGTGTGCAGTGTAAATGCAGACTGTTGAATATTGTCAGTTACAGGAACTCCTGAAAGCATAACCATAATTGCACCAGTCTTGAATTTCAGTTATTCCAATAACTCTTGACTGACTCACTTCACTGACCCTGTCTGACTTAGCTCACATAAACTGTTATTTCTGCATGACTTGTTTAAGACCATTGTCTTCATTTTTATCTGGGACAGTGGTAATACCCTGTATTTGCCATGCATGAGAAATAATGGAAATGCTTTAGAAATATTGGGTTTGCTTTAGAAGTACTGTAGTGTAAACTGTATGTTCAGCACCATAGTTTGTCAAAATGATACTTCATCATAGAGTGAAATATGATTTCATTAGTAAATTGCAACCATTTTGAACTCATGTAACATAATCATTTTCATCAGAGCATATAAATCTGCTTGGCATGGCATTTTTTCTACATAGTAGTACAGTAGTATTTATAATTAATTTCTCTGTAGTTTTCTATAACCTGCATTTTGCAGGTGTTTCAGCAAAGCTGTCCCATGATTATGGTTTATCACAGCCTGAATGTCTTGACCACACAAAGATTCTTTTTTCTGCATCCAGTTATCTTAAATTTCTGTTGCTTTATGCTGCACTTAGTTTTTATTGCTTACTGTTGAGTTTGAATGCAATTCAGAAATTTTTCATACAGTACTGCTGATAACTGTTGTTTTTTCCACTAAAGTTGATAATGGTAAGTAAAAACAAACGGCTTGAATGCAGTACAGATGCTTCAAGATTCCTTTAAGATATGACACTTGTAGTGTTATAAGTCTGAGGAAAGTTTAGTACCTGTAATTCCACATTGTGATGTTCATTATAACATTATTCTTCTTTCAGCTAAAGTATCTGATAGGCTTGCACAAAGAGTACTGCTTTGCATGTTGTTGCTTACAGTCTTAGGATGAGGCAAAGGTGCATGCATCTTCAATACCTATACACATGGCTCTGTTGACAAATACAATACGACCAGAGGAACAAACTGATCATAACTTTCCTGGAGCCCCTGACTTGATTACATAACTAGTTGTAAATTATGGTGGTCTTCCCCTGCCTTGAGCTAACTAACACTGAAAAATGCTAGCATATATGCCCACATGGCCGTCTGTCTAAATGTGATTCTCTAGTGTGACATTCCAAAGTTGCTGACTTATTTCTTGGACTAACTATTGCTTGTTGATAGATAAGCATTTGATATTTCTTGTGAATGATCTTTATGACATTACAGTAGTAAAGACTTCTAAGACCCTCTTCCTTACCTCATTCTGTAAAGGCAGTTGAATATCCTTATACTGTTTATATCTGAGACAGAGTAGACTGTACCGATGGACCTTGTGTGTTCTCAAGCTGGAGTTGTCAGCTTTTATCAAGCGCTACTGTATTTTTAGTTTTGAACAAGTTGAAGCAGATTAAGAATATACATCCGGTAGACACAGGAGTATTTGTAAAGAATTCCCATGTACATTTGTAACATAAGATATCTAGTTCTTTTTCTCTCAGTGAATCATTAGATGGTTGTGGCAAGTGAACCCTTTTGCTCTTAATTTAGTTTGTAATATCCTAGATGATACCAATAAATCAGTAATATAAATGGCTAACTTATTTGATGATTATACCCTGTTACCAGCTAGTCGAGCATGTGAAGTCAACAGAGCCCCATATTTTGTAACTTGTGTTTTCTGCACCCTGCACCAGGGCCTTCATCTGTGGACTGTTGGGCAGAAGAGGGAAACTCTCTAGTCCTGTTAACATTTTCTGTTAAGGTTTGAAATTTTAACTCTAGCAAGTAGCACTTGTCTGATATTTGGTAAGTTGTAATTTTTGTAAGTTTAGTTGTTTTCATCTGCACAAAAAGTTTGGTTTTGATGAGAAGCTACTGTAGGTTCTGATGTATCAACCACAGATAGGAAATCTCATACAAAGAATGTTTTATAAGTTATCTGATACAGTACATACATTCCCCAGCTCATTCCTTTCCTGCCCCAACAACTAGTATACCACAGTGCTCATATCTGCTGACCATACCCTGCTGTTATCTACAATACTGTACAGTACTGTACAGTGATATTGCACATTACTGTGCTGGTATTCAGTATTTGCCATGAGCTTACGGTAGCTTATGTGGATCTTGTTTGATTAACCCATTCATGTCGAGACCTTTGTAAAATGTTGTACACCCAGGGTTGAGTTGTCATGGGTTCTTAAGTTTTCTTATGTAAAACTTTTGATATGGAATCACTGGATGGAGTTAGGCACACTTGGAAACAATAATAAAAATCCCATAATCTGCCAATCTGGGTTATTGTAGTGTAGGTTTTTATACAGTATTGGGATTAATATATCCATCCATCCATCATCCAATCCTATATTGCCCCGTGAGGAGCATAGGAACCCAGGGCTAGGCAAGTTGGTACTGACATTTAAGATGAGTAATAAACCCCAACCACCCCATGGATATAAACCTGCACTGGCTCAATCCAATTGCAGCACCCTAATTACCCACTAAACCACCAGGTGCCATAATTTGGTTATGTGGTTACCACACAGTGTAGTAATTGGTTTCCTGGTGTACAGGAAACCATTTGGCTTGTCACTCAGTGTACAGTCACCCATATGCAGAAAGAAGAGGAAGGAAAGACAGAAGAGGGAGTGTAAAGTCACCCATTAGCAGAAGGAAGAGGATAGAATGAAGGAAAGAAATGCAGAAGAGGAAGGATGGAAGAGAGGAAAGGGCAGACACCCAAAGCAACACTACATCAAGTGCATGGATGGTGAGCGCCCCCATCTACCACTAAGGAGTTAAAATAACAGGGTTATTTTTCTTGGAATTATTATAATAGGATTATTTATCTATGGTTTATTATACTTGGGAACCCCTGCGGGATGGCAAGTAGGACATATTTCCCCAGGATTTATCATTCCACTTTTATTTATTTTTTATTTTTTATTTTTTTTTGTGGTGTCCATGAAAGCCAACAGCTGTGTGAGCCCCTCACAACACATGATCCCATTGACAGTCAAGGATTAAAATATTACATTACCTCCTAGAGAACTGGAACAAGTATAGGTGTAGAAATGGAAAAATTAACCCATAAAATCTTGCTGTTGGCATGGTGCTGACAGTACAAAAAGTCTTGCTTAATCCCACCAACGTGATGGTGCTGACAGCTAAATTCAAGCGCTGTAGCGTGTCTGAAACTGCTTCAATCTAGCTAATTTTTTGCTAAGGAGTAGCTTAACATATTGGCAACACTGTGCCCATGCACTTGTAGCACTGAGTTTGGTTCTGCATGGGTGAGTAACTTCAGTGTCATAGCTTCAGGATGTTGCAAAAATCACACCAAGTTTCCGCCTCACTGGGCTAGAGGAGGCTGTTGAAATGGTCATATGGACCATTCTGTGCTTTCATTTAGTGATTCTTCAGAAGAGGAAGACCTGGATGACTCTTTTGGGGAGGAATATGAGTCAGTGGCGGAGGATATTGAGAATGGGGAATCCCCCATTCTCCTCCCATGTTCTCTCTCAACCCTCCCAGCTGGGTGGGAAAATGTCGCTTGCAGCTTGGGAAACTGAGCTAAAAACATGACGGATGGCCATCCTGCTCTTATTTCTCTTATAAGGAGTAACTTTTTTTTTTTTCCCCCTTATTTTTATGTCCTTTTGGATTGTTTTATGCAATAAAATTTTTTTCCATTTTTGGTCCGGGATTGGGTGGGTATAAAATTGCAAAAATGCCTGGAGCTGTACGGGTTAAATAAGTGAAGTCCAATGATTGATTTTATTTATATCTATCTATCTATACTATCTATAGCCCGACGCCCTAATCCCGCAAAGGGTGGCCGCAAACAAAACACCTCCAAGTCGCTCTGTCACCCACCATTTGACTACCTTCCTTCCAACTCACTCCCCCCTCCCTCATATACCTCTCAACTCCATCCCTCCAACTCATCCTCGGTCTACCCCTCCCTCTTCCTCCCTCCACCTCACCTATATACACCCTCTTAATCAGTCTCTCATTCTCCATTCTCTCCACATATCCAAACCACCTCAGTGTATTTCTCCTAATCTTCTCAGCCACATCCATATCCACCCAACAACGTTCTTTCACTTCTTCATTTGTCAACCTGTCCCTCCATGTCACTCCACATGCTCCTCTCAAGTAACTCATTTCCACTGCTCTCACTCTTGACTTGTTCCCCTCGTGCAAGGTCCAAGCCTCGCTTCCATACATCAGGGTAAGGATCACAATACTATCATGCAGTGACTTCTTAACTTCCGTACTCACCTCCTTATTTTTCATCACTGCTTTCAGTGAACCAAAAACCTTCCTTCCCGCTGTACCCTTTCACTTACTTCGTCCCCCAGCGTTCTATCCTTACACATCACACTACCCAAGTACTTGAATACACTCACATTCTCCACATCCTCACCATCCAACCTCACTGTACATTCTGTGACTTCATTCCTCTCAAACACCATAACTTTACTCTTGTTTACATTAACTTTCAGATTCCTCTTCCTACACTGTCCCAGATTCATTCACCAAACCTTGCAACTCCCATTCATCTTCACTCAACAATACTGTATCATCAGCAAACAGCAACACCAGAATCTTCCAAATGTCACCCTCATTCATTAGAGCCACCCCCACATCCACTGCCCTACCCTGCACCTCCTTTACAACCCCATCCATGTATATATTAAACAGCCATGGAGACATCACACAACCCTGATTCAGTCCCACATTGAGATAAAAAAACTCACTTGGCTCACCATCCACTCGCACCGTAGCCCTAGCTCATTCGTACATACTCTTCACAGCACTCAACAATTTCCCCTCCACTCCGTATATTCTTAATACTTTCCACATACCTTACCTGTCTAATCTGTCCTAAGCTTTTTTCAAGTCCATGAAGGCAGCATACACTTTCTTTCCCTTCTCCAGATACTTCTCCACTAAACATCTTAGAACAAATATCTGATCTACACACCCTTTTCCCTTCATAAATCCCCCTTGTTCTTCTCCAACTAGCTGCTCTGTCATATGCCTAACCCTATCAATGAGTATACTACCATATATTTTTCCAGTCACACTAAGAAGGCAAATACCCCTATGGTTACCACACACTTCTCTCTCCCCTTTTCCTTTGTATAAAGGAACAATTATACCTGATTTCCAGTCCTCCGGAACCCTTCCCTCTTCCCAAGCCAATCTACACAACTTTCATATCCATTCCACAACAATCTCACCCCCATACCTCAGCATTTTACCACACACTCCATCAGTTCCTGGGGCCTTTCCCATCTTGATCTTCTTCATTTCTTCCACTACTTCCGCCCTACTGATTTCTTCCTACCTCCACTTATCTCTTCATCTCCCAGCCACTACCCAACCAATTATATTCGCACTGCTCTCGCTCTCTACGTTCAACAAATCCTCAAAGTGCTCCCTCCATCTCCTCAACTTCTCTCCCTTCTCCACCAACAATCTATTATTCCTATCTTTCACTCCCTTACTACTTCCCCTTTCACACTGCCTTACTTTCTTTACCTCCTTCCAAAACAATTTCTTACTCCTTCCATTTCACACTCAGATTCCTCCCAAATTCTTCATCCACTTTCTTCTTACTCTCCTTCACCAGTCTCTTCACCTCCCTGCTGCTCACATATACCTCTCTCTTCTCTCTCTCTCATCATCTCCCCTGCCTCCACTCGCTAGCCATTCACTATATGCCTTCTTCTTTTGTTCCACAGCTTGTTTCACCTCATCATTCCACCATGCTGTCCCTTGCACACCCTTGCATCTCCTCCTCACTCCACAAACCACCTCACACACTGCGCCTATCTCTTCCGTGAATATCTTACATACGTCTTCCACCCCTTCCATCTGCTCTAACTCATACCTTCCCAATCTTTCTTCCACTATGCTCTTATACTCTGCCATTTTCTCACTATCTTGCAATACTCCACTCTTCTTACAGGAGCTGTTTCCTCCTGTCTTCCCCTTCGTCTCTTCAACCATTTTCTTTGCAGCTTTACTTGGCCATCACTAAGTGATGGTCCGAGACTCCATTCCCCCACCCTTTCCACACTCTTGCATCCAATATATATATATATATATCTATCTATCTATCTATTGCCAGACGCCTCAATCCCGTTTGGGGTGGCCACAAACAAATCGCCTCCAAGTCGCCCTGTCCCCCGCCATTTCACTCCCCTGCTCCCAACTCACACCCCCCTCTCTCATATACCTCTCCACCCCATCTCTCCATCTCATCCTCGGCCTCCCCCTCCCTCTTTCCCCCTCCACCTCACTCACATACACTCTCTTCGTCAGTCTTTGACCCTCCATCCTCTCCACATGGCCAAACCACCTCAGTGTGTTCCTCATAACGCTTCCTATCACATCCACATCCACACCACAACGCTCCTTTATATCCTCATTCGTCAGCCTGTCTCTCCATGTGACTCCACAGGCTCCTCTTAAATAACTCATTTCCACGGCTCTCACTCTTGACTTGTGTCCTTCCAACAACGTCCAAGCTTCACTTCTGTACGTTAGAGTTGGTATCACAATACTGTCATGTAGTAACTTTTTCACTTCCATGCTCACTTCCCTGTTTCTTATCACTGCTTTCAAAGAACCAGCAACCTTTCTTCCCTGCTGTACCCTTTCAAGCACTTCACCCTCCAAACCTCCATCCTTACTCATCACACTACCCAAGTACTTAAACGTACTCACATTTTCCAATATATATATATATATATATATATATATATATATATATATATATATATATAGTCACTACTCGTTATACACTGAACCGGTATATGACAGTTTGCTACAGCGATAACAAAAAAGTTACACCCCAAAATCCAGTTTATGATGAATTTTTTGCTATAACGATATTGTCATCATAAAATTTCGTACGAAGCACTAGGCACATGCAAGGTGACCATTGCTTCTCTCAGGCAAGATAGGGACCCCAGCGTGCAGAGCATTATTTTGGCTCTGTTGCGGTCCTGCCACCCCTTCAAAGCACTGTCTTTTTCACTCATTCACGTTTGCCCACCTGCTATTGTCACCTCTCAGCCAAGCATCATACTACAGTTGGCCTTTATATCGTGTAGCACCTGGCTATGCAAATGTGATTGTTGTGCTGTTGCAACGATTTACTGTACGTGAGTAATGCTGCCTGTATTGGTGTGATAGTGTTTGTTTTGGTCTTGGAGACGACTTGGACCGACACAGGAAGTGACTAGGATGGGTTGTCATTGTTGGTTCAGTCTTGGATATGTGACTTTGGGAAGTTGAGTTGACATAACCCCCCTTTTATAATGTATTTCAATCGCCTGATTAACGATAAACTCATTATACGTTAAGGTATGACCTGACAACCCCATCGTATAACGAGTAGTGACTGTATATGTATATGGGTATGTATGTATATATATATATATATATACATACATACATACAGTAGAACCTCTCTCATTCGGACTATATGGGGGGAAAGGTTGTCCGAATTAGCAGATTGTCCAGACCATCAGGGTAATCTCCAGTTCATACCAAAAACTATCTACATATGGTATGTTTGTTAATTATTAACATATGTGGCATATGTCAACCCTACATAACTGCAAAAGATGAAAGGATACTAAAATAACCAAACTAATCATGTACGATAGTTTTGTATTGCATAATTTACAGGTAAGGCCATGACAAGAAACTTGCCTACATTTTAAACTGTAGTAAGTGACTAAGGCCCGTGTAGGCAAAAAAATTACCGGTAATTAATTAATTAACTGTAATATTTGGAATAAAAATAAAACTTATGTAGGCAAAAAATACATTGTCATCTTTGGCATATTGATGACGCCCATATGGGCAAGAAGCTAATGTTTGATGTACAAGTAAAGCACATTTAAGTACAAAAAATAACCTACAGTAATCATTAAACACTGCAGAATATTCTGACCCATTTTTGTGTAAGCAAACTCCTTTTAACACCTTTATTCATTGCAGAAGCTACACTTGCATTAAGGGGCATGGTAAGGAGGATTAACTTTTGAAATACAGTGTAAAATTATAAATGGTTGGTGAACTAGTTGATGGAATGAATGCTAGCATGTGTTTAAACAGGCACCCATGTTCCAACCTAGCGTGATCCGAGACTAAATGAATGACGATCGCTTTCCGCGCTGATACTGAAAATGACTTTAGAATTACTTTCAACATATTTTTGGAGCTTATTATTTTTAAATTTTGCCCGAATTAACAGAAATCCTGATCAAAGGGGTCCAGACCAAAGAGGTTCTACTGTATGTATATATATATATATATATATATATATATATATATATACATATATATACATATATACATATATGTACACCCACCACAAATTGACTTACGACCTACACACAGAATTGCTATGGGAGAGTTGTCTATCATTGCTTTGTGTTTCCACCTTTACCAAATGAATTTTTTGGGCAAGAAGTAACTGGCAACTCCTCTGGTGTTGGCGGGAGGTGGTGAAACACTCAGCACGTCAGTGCTTGCCCAGAAGCGAGAGTGGGAGTATATATTCCCGTCACTCCGAGCTTGTACCTCCCTCTTTTTTCATATGGATTACTGTTTGCCCTGTTATTTTCCTAGAGTTGAGTTGTCATGCCGGGAAAGTACTGCTCATGGGATGAGAGGGTCCATATCATTGCATGGAGGCAGGATAATATCCCTATCAACACGATTTGTGAACATACTGAAAGTGCAAAGTCGACCATCATGAAGTTTCTTGCTGCAGTGCCCGGCCTGCCACCTGATGTCATACCAGAGCACAAGCATGGTGGCTGAAAGAAGAGGACGACTTCCAGAGGTACAGATACGCTTTTGAAGAGGAAAGTAATCAAGAATCTTCGACTGACAGCAGCAGAATTGCAGAGAATGCATCCCCAGCTGATACAAGATGTCTCAATTCGAACTATCCAACGCTGCTTGCAGGAGCTGTGTTTGCCAAGCTGCACCGCGGTCAAGAAACTTCTTCTCACTGACCGCATGAAGATGCAGTGCATTCAGTTTGCCTAGAAGTATGCACACTGGACATCGGATGAGTTGAGAAAAGTTATGTTTTCCAATGAAAGCACATTTCAAGTGTTCCAGGTGCGTTCTGCCAGGGTTCGTCGCCCTGCCTTCCGTAGTCAATATGACCCTGCTTACACGGTGCTGAATATTAAGCACCCACAGTCAGTAATGGTATGGGGGTGTTTCTCAGGTGAAATGGGAAGAGGAGGCCTCTACTTTCTTCCTAAGAACTTGATGATGAATGGTGGCTGGTACATTCAAGTTCTGAAAGATCATTTGTTAAACGTCTTTTTGCTATTTGTGGGTGCGACTTTTTCATGCATGATTCAGCTCGATTTCACAAGTCAAGAAAGGTGACAAAATGGTTTCAGGTTCTCGACTGGCCTGGCAACAGTCCGGATCAAAATCCGATAGAAAACTGCTGGGCAAAGATGAAGAAAATCATGGCAGAGAAGAAGACACCCAGTCTGGACAACCTCAAGACTGAACTGTCAAATGTTTGGTGCAAAGAAATGTCCTTACATTGCTTTACAGATCTAAGCGATTCCATGCCAAAACGCATCCAACTGGTCCTGAAAAACTTGGGAAAAATAATTTCATATTAATGAAAGGCATTTCATGAACAAACCATGATATGCTATGATTACTGTGCTTTTTAATACCTTTTGGGGGGAGGTCCTAAGTCAGTTTGCGGTAGCTGTATATATATATAGACAGATATATATATATATATATATATATATATATATATATATATATATATATATATATATACTATATATATATATATATATACAGTATATATATTATATATATACAGTACGTATTCCATAATACAGTAGATTAAATGACAGTTCAATGGTCCACACTGTTTTGTACCTCGTTTGATGGGCAAGAATCTGTACCTCCAAATGACAGTGTTCACTCCACGTATAACTAAAACATATTAATCTACAGTATATGGTAGATCGGGGCACCCATCATCCACTCACTCAGTGTAGGGATGCCGTATGGTCTCTACACTAAGTGGCAAGCCATATGGTTGCCTGTACCCAGGGAACCATTTACCACACTTGGTGGTAACCATATAACCGGATTTTTGGGCCAGGTTAAGTGTCCCGCAGGTTCCCATATCTAAAATCACTTAATCATGGCAAATGTTTTGGACAGCCTAAAAACAGTTTATAAATCAGCCTAAACACAAAATTTAAGAGTAAAATATAACCAAAATTGGTTTTAAAAAATCTAAACCTATTGCAAAACCAGGGGTAGGCCTGTGATAGGCAGGGTAGAGTGATATTTCTACCTCCATCACTATTCTGGGGTATCGCATCTAGGGGTATCATAAATCGGGGTTTATCCGTATATACATACAGTAGACCCTCGATTTAATGTAGCTCGATAGACCTATTGGATTTAATGGACACTCTGAAGCCACCGGACTTTCATTGGCTATAATGAACAATGTCCGTTAAATACGGTGCAATACATGTGTTTTCTACCCTACTTACTCCAACCTGGCCTGAAATTGCCCTCTCCCCATTGTAATTGCTGGGCTGTAATAACAGACTATACTGTGGTAATTCTAGTCATGAAGAAGTGCAGTGACGAGGATGTGAAATAAACTGCAAAAGGGTGTTGCATCTTTATCTCTTTTCTGTTGCTGCTTCATTGGTCCCTGCTCCTCTGAACTGTCTACTTGCATCCCTCCACCTCCATGTCGGGCGTGTAGCACCCATCTAGCAGCAAACTCCCAACCCCTTTTTGTCCAACTCTCTAATGCAAGAGTTGACTCCCAGTCCCTCATTTATGCAACAGGTCGGCTCTGGAACTGTCTCCCTCTGTCTGTATTTCCTGCTGGCTGTGGTCTCCAGTCTTTCAAATGCAGTGTGTCCAGGCATCCCAAAATGATCGGATCTTGAATTTGGCTCTTTCTTGTGTTTTGTTTTTCTCTTTGGAGGAATGGTTATTGCAGGCTTGTGGCCTTTGGTTCCTTCTTCCTAGCATAAAAAAAAAAAAAAAAATTCAGGCCAGGTTTGAGTAAACTGGGTATAGTTTTCATTTTTGATATTAGATTATGCCACAAGGGTGTGGGAGAAACTCCATCCTGTGCATCGTTTGTGATAAGTGGGTGCATAAGAGGTCAGTGGTATTAGAGGTAGACTGCAAAATAATGCTGGTGTTATGTCCCTAAGAATGGGGTGAGCAAGAAAAAAACCTGGTGTAGAGAAAACCATCAAAAGCTCTCATGATTAAATGGACCACACTTTCCTTCATTCACCATTCAAATGCCCATAATCTTGACTCCACCTTACAGGCATAAACTTAACATAGAATGAAGCATTTCAGATAGCACTATTTAAATTTTGTATGAATTGATAGATAGTATGGTATAATAGATAACAAGGTATACAGTTTATGAATGAGCAAGGTACTTCTGGATAATCCCTAAAGTTACCAGTGTTCTTGAGAGTTGTCCTGTAAATTCCCATGTTGGAATAACTGTATCATGTTCTAATGATGGGGACCACAAAAACAAGAAAGGTGAAAAGTATGTAGGGTTTGTCCTCTTATTCAAATTGAAAAGGAAGCATTTTGGAAGTCTCGTTATACCTATATATTTCCCTGACAGTTTTTTTGTGCATTATCTGGTAAGCTTATACAGATGCCCATATAGATGTTTATTAACATAAGATCAGAAAAAAAAATGAACAGGTACAGTACAGTATTTTGCAAGGTGGGTATTTTAGGAGGAAGCTACTAGTATTAACTTTACTGAAGGGACACATAGTTTTGTGATTCTGTAGAGATAATTCTTCCCCCCCTCCTCCTGTGTAAATGAAACCATGGAGTGGGATGATGTGGTATAGTGGTAGGCTTGTTCCACACTGCTGAATAAATTCTTAGATAGGGATAAATGGTTTCATCATAATAATAGCAGTGCCATATAAATACATAATACCAACATAAAATGTATAGATATTAAATCTAAGTGATTAAGGTAGGTAGATAAATCAGTAGGAACTGTTAGAGTGCTGAGACTGCTTGACAACAGTATATTATGAAAACAATAATATTTTCACACAAACTGAGTTTGTGTTACAAGTTCAGTACTGCATAATCAATATAAGAAAGCAGTGAACAAAGAGGTGTTAATAGGAATGATGGGTTAGTGAGAGATAATGGTTGTGTATGGTCCCCTTGACCCCTCCTGCCACCACCAGCCCAGAGTGAAGATACCCTCGGAAGGAAGGACACCCCCCTGTCCCTACCTCCAGGTAAGTCACGGCCAGTACTGTCAGGCTGTCAAGGAGGAATAGCATGAGAGGGGACTTTGGAATAATAATACTGTATGTTTTGAGGTTGGAATTAATCCTTGGAGGACAGGAAGCCCCTCATAAGCTGAATAAAAATTGCCTGTCAGTAGAAGTAATACACTACAGTCCATTTGCTTAATATGTGAAAATTTTGGGGTAGAAGATATTGCTCTCTAGAAATTTTGCACTTTAGAAATAACATACCTCATGGGGAAAATTCTAATTGGCGGGGTGGCCACCTCAAAAGCCACCCCTTAGGCCCATAGTCCATCTTTTTGCCTATGTATCATGGGACATTAAACACATTTACACAGTAAGTATAACCCACACAATAGCCCCTTGCCATAAAATCTGTGTAGAAAAGGCTTAGTTGACTTGAAGAGATGGGGTTCTGAGGCAGGGTGATGCAGTTACGGTGCCCCGGCCCCAGCACCCTCCACACCACCCAGCTCCATCACCAACATGCTCCACATCAGTCATGAACCCATAAAAGTCCAAGACAGTCACAACAGATGCACCATCCTCCTCCTCCTCAGCTGATGCTGGGGGCACTGGATCATCTTCTTGTGGTGGAGTAAAGAAGGTAGTGATCTAAGTCTGATACTGTACCTTCGGTTCACCACCTCAGCATGCCTGTCTCATTAGTAAAGAAGGCTGTTTTCTGTGGCATCCAGAACCTCTTGGGCTCGCTCTTTACAGTTTTCATTCATTGTCACTTGATCTTTAAACTCGTCAAAGGCTGCCAGGATTTTGCTTACATTTTGGATTGGTAGATCCAAAACGTAAGTGCTGATGTCATGACCCTTGACACTTCCTCGTGTGCTTTACAAGGGTGGAGTGCACTCTGCAGCAGAACACTGGATTCAGCTCACTTTGCTGCCCCAATTTCTCGCTGTCAAAACCAACTCGCGCACTACCAATTATTTAATTTTTTCACCCCCTCGTTGTGCACTAGGCATTTTGTGTTGTAGAAACTCAAGTATTAAGTGAATGGACTGTACATATTTATGATTTCCTACATCCTGAAGGAGTTATTAGGGATCATTTTTAACCTTTAGAGGATGGAAAGTCACCCTGAGATAAATAAAATCATCTAGTGATAACAGGAATTTATAACCCTAATTTCCCACTTCCTGAAGGGGTTAACAGAGAGAGCTTTTAACCATTAACAGATTGGAAATCACTCCTGAGTTTAATCAAATTTGGCAGAAGCAGGTATAAATGATGTTGCAGGTTCCTAAAAGTTGAAGTTATAGTTCATTATAGTTTTGGGAGGTTAGTTTACCTAATTAACATCATGGTTGTTGTGGGACTTTTGGTTCACGGTATTATTATAGGGGTTGAGTAACGGCCATGCCACATTGAGTACACTGCTTCCCGTGCGATCAGCGAAGTTAAGCAACGTTGGGTCTGGTTAGTACTTGGATGGGTGACTGCCAGGGAACACCAGATGCTGTTGGCATCCCTACGTGTCAAGTGGGGTTGGTGGAGGATTAGTGCCCCTCCCTGTAAAACAATTAACTCTAAGCCCTTGACCACCCCGTTTGGGATACATGGCGTCTGGCAATGGATGGATGGATGGATTAATACTTTTTTTAATCTTGCATATGTGCACCATTGGCTTTCCTTTTTCGTGGCTGCATTTGATTTCTTTAGTGTTGTGCTTGATGTGCAACTTCTTTGCTTAGCCTTTATTATCTGATTTTTACTTTGTCTTATTCATGTTAACTCTTTTTATACTTGTGTTGTCTTATCTGCATTAACTCTAGATTGTATGGTGATTAATACCACTTGAGAGAAGCATTTATGAAAAACAGCAGATATTAAATGTCAATAATGGCACCCTACCTATGTGTTCATAACAAGGATATATATATATTGTATTTCCTTTTTTGATTATTGCTTTATTTTGCATTTTTTTTATCCTGACATCTTACAAGTTCATAACTTTCTTGCTTAATTAGTGTTGCAGATTTTTTCTGCTTATTCCCAGGTACAATATATATACAGTATATATATATATTTTCATGTCTGATGATAAATTCATAACTTTCTTTTTTTAACTTATGTTTCAATGTCTTTCTGCTTACTGTTTGCTTTACTTCCCCATCTTCCTTGAAGGATCATACATGGACTCGAGTGATGAGGATGACACATCAGCAGCACGTAAGCCTAGCAATATCCCTGCTCCCCCTCCTCCCCCTCCTCAAGGTGCCCCTGAGCCTATGCCCATTATAACCCCTCGCACACGACCAACAAATGCAGATCAGATGTATGGTACAAGTAAGTACTGTACTGTAGTTTCGTTTTCGTAGCTTAACACTCTTGTTTCAGTGAGATTTTACAGCTGTATGCTGCTGTAGCCTATTCTTTACATTCTTTTTCTTTTCCTTTGGATAATTATTACCCTAATGCAGTTACTGTTCAAGCGAGTGAAGTGAGCAGGAACACTATACTTCAACCGAAATTTGGTGTCCATAGTTCTCGTCTCTTGTAACCTGTAAAATTTCCCTGCTAGAGGAGCACCAAAACTTTGTTTACTTCTCAGCTGTTGAACCAATTATGGAATGTCATACCATTTTGTAACTGCCTTCCACTGGTACCAGATTTTCCCGAAAAGAGCCAACTATGTGTACCTATAGCCAAAAAATGCTGAAAACATTTTTGCTGGCCAAGAACAGAGTACTAAAACATTGTATTCTTTTCAGTTGTTAGGCCAGTCATGGAATGTCTTACCTTTTTAAAATTATCGTGAAAATTACCTTTTGGTGTTACCAGTCATAAAATATATATATATATATATATATATATATATATATATATATATATATATCACCAAAAAAGGTCAAAAGCACAACCTTGCTTGCTTGGACATGTTTTACCCTTGTGGTATGGGTACCTATTTCTTGTATTTGTAGTATCTATATTAAACAAGTCTTCTATATTCTTCGGTGATAATTCATAATAATTTTTTTTTTAGCTTTAGATTTATTTTGAGTCTCATTTGTGTATAATGCAGTCAAGAATTATTAAGGTCATGAAGTACATGACAGATAATTACAGTAAATTTTCAATTAGCCATTGCAGTTCAGCATGCCCTACACCGAATAGCGTGAAACGCCGGATACTGCATAGTATCCCGCATCGGCTCAACATTCAACATTGAGCTGGATATTGTGTTACTATCTCCGTCTTGACCCTCTATCCTAAAACCTTTCCCATGAGTAAAAGATGAAAACTATACATAAAATAAATTAAAATAATGATACAGTACTGTAATACAGTAATTTAACACCGGTTAGCTACCACGTACGAACCGGTTGATATGCCCCAACGCCAGATATTGCATAGAACTGTCAGTTACTTCCTGTTTTGGCACCGGATGTGGCATAATTTCGCCAGATATTGTTTTAATAGAGTCGAGCCAGCAGTGCTGGTTATTGCGTTGGGCTGGATATTCCGATGATGGATAATTGAAAGTTTCCTGTAATTCTAAATAAATTACTGGCAGTTCTCTGGACTAGTGGCCAGAGAAACATCTTACTTTATTTAGTTACATTCTTATCCATACACAGTGTGACATTCAGCACACGCTGTCATCTGTCATCTGTGGAATAAAATATTATACAGTATTAGCATTGCCATTAACAGTATATTGCAGTAAATGAGTATCAGCCCACTACAGTGTTAAGGATCCACAGAAATGATGTTATCCCTGAATTGTAACACTGAATGTTATTTAGTACCATATATATTATATTAGATTCTCACCTGTGAAAATTAAGCAGTCATAAATGACATGTTACGATTATCGTGAGAAGTACATGATGCACTACTTTTTTTCTTTTTTTTCTGCCCATCAGTGTTACCAGTTCTTGACTATCCTTACACAGCCAGGTCAACGGCAGACCTGATGAATGCAGAACTGAAACTAGTGCTGGAGTCCTTCCGTCGGCAACGTCCCCATCTTGACATTGTTAAGACTCCAGATGTTTACATAAACCAACAATCCACACCTCAGGAGGTCCAGAACTGGCTTGAGATGAAAGGATTCTCTAAGAGGTTTGTTGATTATTCTCACTTACATCATAATTATAAATTGATGTGGGTTTTTGATAACAAATCATTTGTTTAGTTGCTGTTGTTATCAGTCCTTGTGTAGTAATGTGTAGGAAATGCCTGCATAGCCTGATGATAAGTGAAGTACTCTTCTTGGCCCATTTGGTTATGTCACTGACTGCTGTTTCTCAAGATGATTTAATTCAACTTCAGGGCATTATTAATTTGTTTAGTTTCCATCACTCCATTTCACTGGTGATGGTGGTGAGATGTGACAAAGCCTGATGATAAAGTTGCAGTAGATGAGTCAACAGATGGATGCCTGGTGAGCTAATGGGTTAAAGAACTCAAGCTGGACGTTGACCTTGTGGGTCAAAACGTATAGTTAATGGCACTGAAGACTTTGAAGCACCTTTTCCTAAGTGATTTGTTTTGTCTGTTGCACCTTACTATCCTCTTGAATGTTAACTTATGCAATATAAGATACAAAAACCCGCACAGGCAGACAAAAAAGATGTATATTTCCAAACAGTTTCAGCAACAGCTGTCACTCTCTTCAGTGGATTTACAGATCAAGAGTGAGTGCTTGTAAGATAGGCAACGTAAATAATGCCATGTATGTTCACTCTTCAGAAAATGACCATAGAATCGACGAGTTCTAGCAAAATTTTGTACAAATGTAGTACTTATAAGAAATGTAGTTTTTTTTTTTTTTTTTTTTTAATGTAAGGAAGAAGGAACCAAAGGCCATGAGCCTGCAGTAACAGTTCCCTCCAAGAGAAAAATAAAATACAATAGAGAGCCAATTTCAAGATCCGATCATTTTGAGAAGGTAGAGGCTGTATGTATAGAGATATAATAATTTTAATCACAGAGAAGAAATGTATAAATTAGATCCAGCAATGAAAGGATTAGTGGCTAGGTCCATCCCGCCCCTAGTAATCCCTCACTCAGGTCAGGGACAGTGTGGAGGGAGTGTCAGGTGATGTCACATCTGGTGCAGTTGGAAAAAAACAGATGTGGTTACCCTGCATATAAGCAGCTTCTCAGTAACTGTATGTACCACTCTTGGTCTGTAGATGCACTGAAGAAGGTGACAGCTGTCGCCAACACTGTTTGGAAATACATCTTTTTTGCCTGCCAGTGTTGGTTTTTGTATCCCATTTCATGTTCAGTTCATTTAGAGATAGGAATAATAGTGGCATTGAAGGTAATACAGGAATCAGGCAATATCTGCCTATTAATTGATGGTATAAATTTGGTTTTCCTGGCGCTAAACGAGACAACGTTATTTCGTCCCCATTCAGTGATCTTAGATAAATCTTGATTTATGGAGAGTGCTGTGCTGAGTTGTGAGTTAGAGATATTAAACTTTGTGTATGAGTGTTTAAGTGTGAATGAACTATGAAGTGTTGGGTCATCTGCATATGAATAAATGGGATTATGGGTGACAAATAAGAGATCATTAATATAAATTAGGAATAGAGCTTCCCGTCCGATCAGCAAAGTTAAGCAACGTTGGGTCTGGTTAGTACTTGGATGGGTGACCGCCTGGGAACACCAGATGCTGTTGGCATAACATTCTCCCTACGTGTCAAGTGGGGTTGGTGGAGGATTAGTGCCCCTCCCTGTAAAACAATTAACTCTAAGCCCTTGGCCACCCCTTTTGGGATACATGGCGTCTGGCAATGAATGAATGAAAAAAGGAATAGAGCTGGAGCCAGAACTGACCCTTGTTGCATGCTGGCATTAATTGAGTGGAAATTGGAAAATACATCATCTACTTTTATTCCTATCTTTCTGTCGCAGAGATATGAGGAAATCAGAGGAGCAAAAGATGATAGGCCATAACAAGGGAGTTTGGATAGCAGGGAACGGTGCCACACTGTGCCAAAAGCTTTAGAAATATCAAGGGCTACTGCATGGGTTTGGTCAGTTGACTGACGGATGGTGTGAATTAGGAGATTGAGTATGTCAACAGTGGATCTTTTGTGGCAAAAACCATCCTGTCTATCACTAATTACTGTACGTTGCTGGATTCAGTATGATTAACAATGTGCTTATTAATTACAGCCTCAAATACTTTACCAAGGGAAGATGTGATAGCCATTGGTCTGTAATCAGAGTGATCAGAGGAACTTCCTTTCTTTGAAATTGGGTGGATATTGGCTTCTTTTCAAGAATTAGGGAATGAAGAAGTACGCATTCATAGTCTGAATAATTTAGCTAGAACAAGAGCAAGATCTGGGGAAACTTTTTCAAAACAATTGGAGAAATTCCAACTCAGTCTGGCACTTTGTTGGTTGGTAAATTGTCTAGGATGGATTTTATGTATCTAGTCTGTATCTCAAGTGGAGCAATTTCGGGAGAGTCCAGTTTTAGTACAGGGACGTTGTGACTGACTTCCTCTAAAGTAGAATTTCCGGCATATGTACTGGCAAGGATGTTTGCTTTACCATGCAGTTCATTTATAGTGCTACCATCTGAAGATTTTAGTGGGGGAATGGGTGATCGCTTGTTAAAGTTATTATTGAAAGAACTGAGAGCTGACCAAAATATTCTGCTGTCCATCCATCCATCCATCCATCATCCAATCCTATATTGTCCCATGAGCAGTGTAGGAGCTCAGGGCTAGGCAAACTGGTCCTGACATTTAAGATGAAAGTGACCAGCCTCACTCATCCCTGAGTGGCATTACATGAGCAATAAGCCCCAACCACTCCTTGGATATATACCTGCACTGGCTCAATCCAATTGCAGCACCATAATTACTCACTAAATCACCAGGTGCCATAATTTGGTTATATGGTTGCTACTGAGTGTAGTAAATGATTTCCTGGTGTACAGGAAACCATTTGGCTTGTCACTCAGTGTAGAGTCACCCACAGGCAGAAGGAAGAGGAAAGAATAAAGGAAAGAACGACAGAAGAGGGAGTGTAAAGTCACCCGTAGGCAGAAGGAAGAGGAAGGAATGAAAGAAAGAAAGACAGAGGAGGAAGGAAGGAAGAGAGGAAAGGGCAGACACCGAAAGCAGCACTACATTGAGTGAATGGATGGTGAGTGTCCCCATCTACCACAGATATTCTATTGTCATTAGGATTATTTAATAGTTTGGATGATTGGTTGTGAAGGAAGTTTGATTTAGAGAGATTTATTATTGCTTTTGCGTGGTTTCTGGCAATGTTAAGTTGGCTGAGTGATTCAGATGTTTTTATTTTTAGTAAAAGTAAAATGTTACGGACTTTTGGATCATGGCTCTTGCACAATTGCTATCAGATCATTTTGCGGAGTCCGATCTTTTAATGAACTGTTGAGTGGGTATGAGCAATTCCATACCAGCTTGTATTAAGTCATTAATGTGGGATGGGGTAGAAGTGATGTCACTGAAGAAGAAAGACTGCCATGGAATATCAGCAGGATAATTTCTTAATCCATGCCAGTCTGCATTATCAAAGTGCCATCTGGTCAACCTGACAGGTTCAGAACGTGGACGTTTGGGGCAACCGACAAATGAGGCTTTGATGAGATTGTGGTCAGAGGATCCAAGTGTTGACAATATTTCTATCCTGAATTGATCTGGACTATTTGTCAGGAATAGGTCCAAGAGACAGGTGTTATGGTCAGAATTATCTGGTATTCTGGTTGGTTGTTTTACCAACTGCATGAGATTAAATGATTCTGCAAAGAGCTTACATTCTAGACTAGTATCATCAGTCCAGGCAGAATGCAATAACCATTCTACATTATGGAAGTTACAGTTGCCCAAAACAATAATTCTGGTGGTAAGGGTGAGGTTAAGGTTGGTCATCTGTGTGGGAAATTACATGGATGAGGTGCTGAGGGAATTAAAAATGTCCATTGTGATACCAAGACTGGAATATGCAGCAGTGGTATGATCACCACATCTTTAAAAAAAAAAAAAAAAAAAAAAAAAAAAAAAAAAAAAAAAGACAGGTGGAGAGGATTCCAAGAATGATCACGAGGATGATACTGAGCTTGAGAGAGATGTCTTATAAGGATTGATTAGAGAAGCTAAATTACCAGCCCTACAAAAGAGTAAGGAGAGGAGATTTGATTGTGATGTTTAAAGGCGTAAGGGGAACGGAACAAGTGGACGGAGAGGATCTTTTTGTGATGTTCAGTGGAAGAATGAGAGGACATGAATTTAAAGTGAGAAAGAGTAGGTGTCTTTCTCAACAGAAATGCCTGTACTCTATAGATATTTGAGACAACCTGAAAGGAGATATGAAGTGAACAAAGAATCCATGTGTTTAAACCTAGATTGGATAAAAGTACTATAGATATTGAGGACAACAGGAAAACACAAACTTAGCTCAATTACTGTATGCTACAACAGTGTAAATACCTCTCCATCCCATCCTTCCATCTTATCCTTGGTCCCCTTCTCCACCTAACACACATACACTTTCCCACTAAGTTTCTTATTATCCATTTGCTCCACATGGCCAGTCTGTCTGAGGTTACTTCTCTTAACACTTTCCAGCACAGCAGTATCAACACCACAGCACTTCTGAACTTCTCATTAGTCTCTCTCTCTCTGTCTATACAGTCAGTGCTTGTATTACGAACAATCAGAGTGCGCGAACCCCTCATAATATAGTAGGTGCCATTATTTGTCCAAAAAATGTCATAATGTCGGAAAAATTTACATAATGCGGTAGGAGGAAGCCGATCATTTTTTTCAGGATCAGAGTATGAGGTTACAATAGACATAACGCGGTGGGAGGCCCCAGTTTATGTTTCAGAGTCATAGTACGCAGCCAACGATAAACAGAACTCGGCTCGGGACAAAATTACAATTAGAATTCAAAGAATGCACCTAGTGATAGACAGCGCAGATTGCATCAGCCTATGACATATTGATGTCACGTGCCCGCGTGGGGTGTCATCACAGTCCACTGACCATTCCTGCCCCAGTTGAGCCTACCCTATCCCCTCACTCTGGCTGCACATGTGCTGTGTGTGATCTTTACTTTTTTTTTTTTTTACCATGGAACCCCACATCGCCTTTCCCCAGCAAGCCCACAAACTCTTCCATTCAAGGTGAGGAATCCTCTAGCGTTTGCATGTAATGAAGTCTTTATTAGGTAGATTTTGTAAATGTCTTGGGATAAAAAAATGAAAATTGACCCAAAAGGTGAACTTGGGGCTGGCTTAGGTATCATGAAACCCTTTAACAAGTAAACATATGGCCCTGTGACGCAGAATGCTCATAAAATGGGAGCTCCCTGGGACAGTATTTCTGCGTTATGCAAGCGCTGACTGTATATATATTATAAAGGTTTTCCAGTTCCAAAGTTCACAGTGAATGCATGGTAAGTGATTTTTTCACAAAATGATGAGTTTGTAGAGGAGTTAAGAAAACATATAAGAAAGTTACATCCATAATACTTTAGATTACTGTAAATGGAATATCTGTATTGTTAAATGGCAGACTGTTTATGATACATTTAAGATTTTTGTTTAAACTTAACAAATACCATGTTGCTTGCAGGATCATGAAGCAGTTTGATGGTGTGGATGGTGAAAAACTGTTTGGCCTAGACAAGTCTCAGCTGGAGGACTTTTGTGGGGGAAAGGAGGGTGCCCGCCTGGCCTCACAGATCACAGTCCAGCGCAACGTGTCTGGGGTGAGAAAGGATACAAGTTTGCCTGTGAAAGAACATTATGTGGGTGGAGTTGTAAGCCAAATAATTTACTATAAAAAGCAGAAACTATTGACTTGGGGGCAACCAGACAGCCAACAGTCAGATGCCTTGTGGGCCAGTGGGTTAAGGGGCATCAGCTGAGTTTGGCTCATAAGAGTTTAAGTCTGAGAAATTATTGAGGCTTAATGCCCACATAATTCTTCTCGGGAGTGAGTACTTGAGCATTCTTGCCTCAGCCATTTCACTGTCGAAGCCTTATTTCTTAAGCATCCTCCCACACTGATGCTGGAGGTGTTTTTGATGCACTGGAAATGACTTTCTTTTATTTTGCTTTGCAGTACTATAGAACTGTGTCAGGTGCACCTACCTGTTGCAATATTACCCCTTGACTGAGTCCCTTTCATTCATTACAAATCAGATATGATGTGCTGATCCTGACTGCTAACCGAAAAAAAGAAAAATCCATATTTGGAATGTATTTTTTGTATGCAAGTACATAGTACTGTACTGGTACTGTATATGGGCTACATAAGAGATAAAGCGCTGTAAGACTCATCCGAAAGGTAAGTGTGTATATTTTCATGAGAAAGAATTGTTATTCTTGTATTTTTTTTTTTTTCCCCTCAGATTTCCCAAAAAAACGATATTTACTGCAGTGGGGCCAGAGACCTTTGAGTAGATTTACGAGCTTTGTATTGCATACACTGATGAGATACCATCACAGAAATGAGTCTTATTGTTCATAATTATCTATATAATATGCACATAAAAAATAAAGTGCATATTATGAATAATTAGTAATACTGTATATATGAACACAGTCAACTCAGATAATTTGCTGTTATTTTAGTCTTAATACCTACTGAGACTTAGAAATTTTGAGAATTATAAATAACATAACCTATGGGGAAAATTACTTATGTCTCACCTCTCGGCAGAGTTTCTCCCTACCACCATACTTACACCTGACTAGTCACCAGTGAAAGCTAACACCCTTTCAAAACAGTATGTAATACATGTATTTAATGTGAATGAACAATGCTGTAAAGTTCTTACCTGACTCCAACTGACGACAATACTTAAGTGGATGGGAGAGGGGGAGGGGTTCCAAGGCTTTAGGCCCACTATGGCCTCCCAGTGCGAGGCGAGGTGGTAGTAGTGGTGACAACAGGGTGGGCTAGTGCCCTCGTTTGTCACTAGGCATGGGTGGGAAACGCTGTGATTGGCTTGTCATACATGAATATGATTGGCTTCTGGCCGTGAAGAGTAAACAATGCCGCAACTTGGAAAACTCCTTGGAAATGAGTCACTTGGGACAGTGACTGCATCTATCAAAGTGGTTAAATTGGTTACCTTGATGTATGAAGTATCACGGTTTGGCTGGAAAGGTGCCGTGAATTAGAAAACCATGACTGACAAACCTGCGATATATGTGAGTTGACTGTACAACGGTTTCTCAATTATCTGACGTAATAGAGTCAGAGGCATGTCTGGATATGGACAAAATCCGGATACGGAGCAATATCCTCTACTGTGCCCATACCCTACCTATACCGAACGTATATGCACAGTGTCCCTTCTAATTGTGGCAGTGTTCTCCAGTCTTTCAGCTGTATTTAGACATTGGAACACACATGGGAATATCCAGTATAATGCTAGACACTAAGAAAACAATACATAAACAATAAAAATCCACAAATACCTTACCGACACAGTATGTACAGTACCCCTCCTAATTGTGGCAGTGTTCTGCAGCCTTTCATCTGTGTAGACATCAAAACACATATAAGAATATCCAAAATAAAGCTAGACACTAAGAAAACAATGCATAAACAATAAAAATCCGCAAATACCCTACCTACATGTACAGTACTCTTCCTAATTGTGGCAGTCTTCCTCAGTCTTTCAGCTATGTAGACATCAAACACACGTGGGAATATCCAGTACAATCGTAGGCACTAAGAAATAATGCATAAACAACAAAAATCCACAAAAAATAAATGAAGATGATGGTTGCAAAATTAATTTTAACCCTCTCGGGAACCGCAAGGTTTCAATACGTTTCTGGGACACCAACAGAGCTGAGAACCCATCTTCAGCTGCCTCTGTACACACAAAGCAAAACACTTCCATGGCCAAATTTCCCCCAGAAATTGGTTATATTGCTATAAATTGCATACCATTATCTTTGTTGGTGTTTATACTATAAGCCAATAAAAACACACAAAACTGATGAGTAAAAGTACAGAAATGTAGTGAGAATAGACTTGTTCATGAGTAAAAACAGCTTCAAATAACTTCCCAACATCCTAGCACAAAATTTTGCCTGCACCATGGAAGAGCTAAGCATATGTCTAGATGCAGAATTTCACAAGCTTTCTCATGGTGTTTTCGGAAGTTCGATATGACTATAGTAGGACTCGCGCACGTTTGCGGCTGTGGTGTGGCTCGCAACTGTGTACAATGGTGCCATGTTTCCCCAACTTGCGATGTGAAACGGAAGCTATTTATGTACAAGGCATCACAAATTCGATAAATTCAGATGAATAAAACTTACACTTGTGTATTTTGATGGATGAATCAACAGTAATCTTATTATGCATAAAATATTTATACAGTAACACAGAAACATGGCATACATATTGTACAGTGTTGCTAAAAGAAATTGTAGTCACTTTTAATGGTTTTAAGCGTAGTTTTAGGGTGGGTAATAATATCACAGTTATGGATATAAGATAATGAGCCTGAAAAAAGAAGAAATATGCCAATATCCAAAGTAAAAGAAATAATTCATGTAATTCTTCTGAGTGGCAACACTTACCAGTCTGGCCTACGGTAAAGTACCTTCGTATACCCAACCATAGCTTGTACAGGTGTTGCTAGGGAAAAATGCTCACATTTACCGGCTTTTACCATAATTTTAAGGACGAGGAATAATCACATTTATAATCATAAGCTAATATGTAGGACAAAATAGTAGGCATATGCCAATACCGAAGTAAAAAAAAAAAAATTATTCACTCGCGAGCGGCAACACTTCCACACCCAGTCGGCGAGAGAGCGAGAGAGAGAGAGAGGCAGGAGAGGGGCATGCATTGAATGCATTGTCGGCATCACTAAATATAACAAAACCAAATTAACAAATGAAAGCACAATTATAAATAACTTATAAAAGAATCAAAAGTACTCAGGGTGGCTCACATTTCCCGCCAGGAGAGAGAGAGAGAGAGAGAGAGAGAGAGAGAGATAACGGTATAGAAAATGTGGCAACACTGTAAACAGGTGCGGGCTACACCACAGCCGCAAACGTAGGCGAGTCCTACTATAATAGTATTCACTTTAATTGCCAAAAACCCAAAAAATTACTCTTGGCGATGCAGAGAGGGAAGTGGTGGGAAGTGCACTAAGCAGTGGTAGGGGAAGATCGGGGGATGGGGAGGGAGACACGCCTGGCCATGCTGAGCTCGGAGGAGGGATGGAGGGGGGGAAAGCAAGGCCAACCGGGGCACTTTGACCATTTGATGAGGAGGCAGGTGGGCACTTTTGCCCTGCTGGTGGGTCAAGGTCTGTATTACTCGCTTGTGGCCAGTACATTCCCAGTGATTCGGGTGGCTGGGTGATTTTGACTTCTGTGAAGTGGAAGACAACCACTTTTGCTCAGTCTGTGGGTTAGGGTCTGTATTACTCATGAGCGGCTGGTAGCTTCAGAGTGATCCAAATGGCCAGAATGCTTTGACCGTTCGATGAAGAGGCGGACAACCATTTTTGCTCAGCTGGTGGGTCAGGGTTTGTATTATTATCGTGGCGACCAGTACATTCCCAGTGATCTGGGCGGCCAGGGGACTTTGACTGTTCAGTAAAGAGACGGACAGCCATTTTTGCTCAGCTGGTGGGTTGCTGTCTATTACCCTACGCATGGCCAGAGAGGCTGGCCGGCTGCCCAACCAATTTCTTGAACTTGTAGGCCGCCCAGCTGACCATGTTGGAAAAAGTTCGGATAGAGACAAAGAAATGTGGATACGGAAATAATAGACTCAAGGCCTAACATCGGATACAGAGCATCTGGATAATCAAGTGATTACTGTATATGCATGATGAATATGCGAAGTGCTACCCAAAAGTCCCTGGAATTCACCACATGAACTCATAGGCTAACCTTAATTTCATATCACCATTGTCATCTTTGAGATAATCCCCTTGGGAGCTGATGCAGTGGTCCTAGTGACTTTCCCACCATTGAATCCACTCTAGAACACATTAAATTGTCTCCAGGACCTCCTGCAATTCCCCCTAAAATTTTCAAATCTCTATTCCCTCATCCTCATTTTCAGTATAAAGAGTAAGAGGGAGAGGCTAAATCCAGTGAATTGGCAAGCAGGAGATCATCACCATGTTGTTCTGGGTCAGAAACAGCTGCAGATAAAACAGTGTGTGCTCAACAAGTGGTGCGCAGGGGAGTTGTTCCTGCATCCTGACAACACGTTGACACTTCCTGCTCTATCTGTGGTAATTTTTGCCCCTGAACAGCTTGGCAATGGTCCCATGCCCTCCTGTGTGTTGAAGTTAGCTTTCTTTGACTTCTAGTCCCCAGACAAAAAATGAGGTTTGGAACTATTAAGGTGAATTTGTAGGGGGTACTGAAGACCATCAAAAAAACAGAATTCAGAGGTGTTTCCAGTACTGGGAAAGTCACTGGGATCACTGCATCTAGTCCCAAGCAGAAAATCTCAAAGATCATTTCATTTATAAAGGTTCCAACATACTTGCATGCACTGGCCTTGGTCACCTAATGGCAGCTGTCCATGCTGCTCGATCTCTGGCAACCTCTCTATTCAGTCCCTGAAGTCAGACTCTATGACCTCTCCTCATGTCTTTTTCAATCTGTCTCTCGCAACCCCACCCCTAACGCCCACACTTCTCATTTTCTTCCCTCAGATGTCATCTCCTATCCTCTCCACATCACAGTGATTAACCCACCGTGTTCCGATCGATTTTTCACCACTGACCCCCCCCCCCTCCTGGCAGATTTTCAAAAAAGTTTTTCTTGGCTAAAACCTCCACTATTTATGAGAAACATTGGAAAATGCCCCCAAAAGTGCTCACCTGAGCTTAGAAGTGGTCTAAACAGGTGACCCTTCAAACACCTGGTACCGTGATCTCTGGAGCCGCATTGCAAGTGTCGCATTGTCTGTGTAGCAGTAACTATTGCAAACCACTCAGAATAGGTAGATATTTGTTCATTTGGTACAAATTTATATGCAGTACAAGAGTACAGTATATTGGTTTTCACACAGTAATGTAGGCGATATAAGAGTTGTTTTATTCACTGAACACATCAACATATCGCACCTTCCTTGGTGCCGTTACCTCCTCATCACTTCTGCTCGTTTCTTCCTCTGGCGCCACATAATAATTGTCCTCCACATCGTCATCGATTGGGGAATCACTTTCGCCTTGAATTTCGTACCATGACGCGACCTGTCTTTACTGGCCAGGTCACTGCTAACAGATGAGTTGCCGAAACAATAGTGTGCAGGGGGGGGGAGGTCACGTTCGGTAAGGCTTTGTCCCCGCCTGGCAGCAGATAGAGGAAGGCGTGATGTGTGTACGTGCCAAAAATCACACGCAAAATTTGAAAATTGTGGAATTGACGGACTTTGCAATTGCAAAACCTATGGATATGCTATCGGGACTCATCGTGACAAAACGTTGCAGTGTATCCATACGTTATTGGGACGTCTCGGGTTAAAAGACATTTACTGGTAGGTAAGCCTGTGTGTTCATATGGCTGACTGGGAACTTATGGGCAGCATCTCACAAATGAACACGTGATGAGAACATAGGTTGCAAGCAAAGGGGTGCTTATAGATAGTTGACATACGTTAGCTTAATGTGGAATGAAGACAGGGAATGTTTGTTTAGGACTGCCAAAACTGTGTAAAGTGTCATAAAGTGGTGAGCAGATGGATTCCTATAAATATTTGACATACTCAGTACCTCAATGTGGAATGAAGACAATGAGTGTTTGTTTGAGACTGTTAAAGCTGTGTAAGGTGTCGTAAGGGTAGTGACAGGTAAGAAAGGTATGGAGTGATGGAATGTGGGGGCTGAAAGAGTAGTGGACAAAAGACAAAAGAAGTGGTTATGTGGCTGCATGAAAGGAGTTCAACTGAAGAAAGGAGGGAATATAATGTGAGTGAAAGAAAAATGTAAAGAAAATAGTAAAGAGGAAGAAAGAGTTATCAGTAAATGGTGATTTATTAAGAAAAATGAATGTAAAGTAGGAAAACAGGAAATATTTTGGAAGTAGGTGTGAAAATGTAGAAATTGGTGAAATAAAAGTTTGAAAGTGTAGAAATGAAGGTGGTAAAAGTGCAAAAATGTGAAGGTTGAGAATGGAAGAATATACTAATACTGTACATGGAAATTAATTAAGGAGCAGATGGAAAAATTATTTTCAAAGGTTGTTGAATGGAAATGATGACAGCAGAGCCAGATCCAGATCCAACTGTTTGGAAAGGGGGGAGAGGGGATGATTCATAGTGGAATTATCATGTCTGTCTTCATCCTGACTCATTACCAAATTTCTCAGAATTTAGTATAAAATTCTACTTTTCATGGAAATAATTGTATGATAACATTTACGTGCAATGCATATTTTGGAAAATAGTATTGATATTTTCTTTTAAATAATAATTGGCCGCCAAAAAATAGAGGGGAACTATGCACCCCTTATCCCTCTTCAAGCTATGTCTGAGAGAGGTGATAATCATAATTGTTTTTGGTAGTGCGCAGAGAAAAAAATGTGGTGCATAGAAATGGGACATTGACAAAAGTGAGAATAATGCTGTGCAAAAGTTGGAGAATTAACGCTTCTGGTGTTGATGTGGTGTATCCATCCATCCATCCAATATCCAATCCTATTCCGCCCCATGAACAGTGTAGGAGCCTAAGGCTAGGCAAGTTTGTCCTGACATTTAAGATGAGAGTGAGCAGCCTCGCTCATCCCTGAGTGGCATTACCCCAACCACTCCTTGGATATAAACCTGCACAGACTCAATCCGACTGGAGCACTTTAATTACAAAAAGATAGTTATATATAGTAAAGAGAGTCGAATGAAATTATTGTCAAAAATATTCCAAAATGCAGGGATGAGTGGAGTGGGACTTATTGCGTATGTTTTGGAATATGGTATTGATATTTTCTTTGAAAGAATAGTTGGCCTCCAAGAAACAGTGAGGATATATGCGCCCACTAACCTCCTTCAGTCCATGCCTGATAGAGGTGGTAATCATAATTGTTTTTGGTGGTGTGCAAAAATGTGGTCCATAGGAATGTGACACTGACAAAAGTGAGAATAATGCTGTGAAAAGGTTGAAGAATTAAGATGTCAGGTGTTGATGTGGTGAATGCAAAGATAATTATATGTCGTTGTGAGAGCGGAATGAACTCTATCTATCTATCTATTGCCAGATGCCATAATCCCATAAGGGGTGGCCATTTGACTTTGAGTTATTTGTTTTATGGGGAGGGGCACTAACCCTCCACCAACCCACTTGTTGACACGTAGGGAGCACATATGGTTTGGTTATATGGTTACCAACCAGCATTGTAAATGGTTTCTTGGCTTACAGGAAACCATTTGGCTTGTCACTCAATGTAAAGCCACCTGTAGAGGAAAGAAAAGCATTAAGAAGTGACAGGAAAGATGGGAGAAATAGGAATAGAGGAGGGCAAGCACAAAAAAAGAATGATAAAGGCTAAGGAAGATGTAGGCAGCACTACATCGTGAGTGGATGATGGTTGTCACCACCTACCACTATGAAATGATTGTCAAAAATATGCCAAAAAGTATGGATGGGTGGATTGGGACTAGTGGAGAGGAAGAAGACAGTGATCGAAGTGAGTGAAAAAATTATAATGGTATAAGTCTGACGAAAGTTGTAGGAGAGGTATACTGTATGGAGAAAGTATTTTAGATAAGGCAAGGAATATATCATAATGTCTGGTGAGTTACGAACAGGGTGGTTTTAGGAGCAGTGGAGGATGTGTGAATAAAACTGCAGTACAAGAGGGGAGAAATCACGTGAAAAGGACTGTAAGATATTTATGGCATATGTGGACATGGAAAAAGTATATGGTGAATAGGGAAGGATTATTAAATGTTTTATGTCATGTGTGATGTGGATGGGAAAAAGTTGACTGCTGTAAAGGGTTTTCATGATTGTAATGATGCATGTGCAAGAGCATCGTTGATGGATGTCTGAGTTAGTATCAGTGTTAGAGTAAGACACAGGTGTTTGTTGTCCCTACACCTGCACATTATACAGGGTGTCCCAGGAGGAAGGATTATAATTTCAGGATGTGGTAGACAAGAGTATTCCCTAAGACAAAAATATTATATGAACGCATGCTTGATTTGTAGCAGTCATTGAGTACAGGAATGTTAAACATTAGTGCTGCTGAACAATATACATTCCTCTCTTGCTGGCCAGCAGCTGGGATTTGAACAAATTACACACCCATCTTTTCATCCACCATCCACCTCTTCTCTGCTTGCACGAATACATGTACAAGCTTAACATGTATGGTTGTTTACTTGTTACCGTTATCCACTTAATTGTATCAGTTTAACATATGTAGTTCTTTGAATTGGTATCATTATCCACTTAAGTGTAGATGTCCTTCTTGATCCAAATGAAATAATTTACCATTAGTCTCTAACACTAAAAAGGTATTCCCACACTCATGTAGTTAATGAAGATAATTTTTAAGAGCATTCAACTTATGTAAAGAAACCAGATAGGCTTACAATTATTTGATATGCCACAGTAAATGATGAACAGCACAAAGATAGCCAGTGATACTCATTTAAACTACTTTTCTGTCAAGATTTTTAAAAATTCTCCCATTTATTGTTCTGGCTACCTCTGCATTTGATTTTCCATTTTAGAACACATAAAAAACAACTGAAGAAAAGAGTGGGTATATTATTAAATGGTGAAAGACAGACACTCTCAAATGTGATGTATACATATGATGTGTTGCTTGCCGATAATTAACAAGAGCTTTGGAGACTGGTTGAACTTTGTGGAAGTCTATGAGTATCATGGTTTGAAAAAAATGCAGGAAAAAAAGTGGTTTTGAGAGAAAGAAATTAACTGGTTGTAATATGCTGACAAATGGAGAGAACTTTGCACTGCTGAGGGAGTTTATGTACCTTGGTTTAATAAAAGAAATGAGAGGTAAATGTTCAAAGAAAGAGGAAAGTAGTGACAGGTAAGGAAGGTGGCTGATGTAGGGCTTGATGCAAAACAGAGGTTTGAGTGTGAAGGCTACTATAAATTTGCATGGTGTGTTAGCACTCACCTCAAAGTATGGATTTGAAACACTGGGATATGATGAAAATAAAAATTCATTAGCTAGAGCAGTGGAAAGAGCTGACTGAGGAATGTGTTTGGAGTGTTTAGAGTTGGTAGAATATGAAATGTGAGTACAGTAATGTGATTTGTGAAAGATGTGGAATAAGGGAGTCTGGTAGTATGGCTGAGGGAGCTGTGCTTTGATGGTATGGTCTTATGGAGAGAATAGATGTGGATTGCATGGTGAAAGAGATATATTCAGTATATGTCTGCGACTTTAAAGATGAAAAGAGGTGTTGTTGGTCAAGAAAAAGCGAGTGCGGATGGCAAATGAGCGTGGCAGAAAACAAGATATTGAAGATTACTGAGCTAGGAAAATGATGGGATGAAGTTGCTGGATTGAATCATACATATGGAGGAGTTTGGCATGTAGTGGTATCAGAGGTAGACTGCTTGATAATGCTGATTTTATGTGTACGGCATGTCGGGGAGAGCAGGTGGAGATTGTCAGGAGTGAAAGGATTGAACTTGCTGGTGAATCCCGTGAGTGTGTGGAAGAGTTTTGTTATTTGGGAGACATGTTGTGTGCTGGAGCTAGCTCTGTGGCTAGGGTGAGAAGTGGTTGGAAGAAGTTCAGGGAGCTGTTGCCTCTTCTGACATAGAGAGGGCTCTCCCTACGTGCTAAGAGGTCTTTGTATGCAGCATGTGTTAGGAGTGTAATGCTGTATGGTAGTGAGACCTGGGCAGTAAAGGAGGAGGATATTCACAGGCTCAGACGTACAGAAGTGACAATGATTACGTGGATGTGTAATGCATCCCTGCGTGCAAGGTATGGGGGGGCTGGGTTTACAATGGAAGAGTTGAGAAGTAGGATGGGACTGGAGTGTATTGGTGTTGAGATAAGGAGAGGTAGATTGAGATGGTTTGGACATGTGGAGAGGATGGGGGATGATAATTGGGTGAGGAAGGTGAGAAGTGTTAATACTGGGGGTGGGGTTATAAGGGGTAGACCGAGAAAGACGTGGGATGAGGTCATTAAGTGTGACCTCAGGGTTAAGGGACTGAACAGGGAGGCTGCAATGGATCGTGCAGCGTGGAAAGCCACCATTAGGTGACCAAGGCCGATGCATGCAAGCATGTTGGGGCCTTTAAAAATGAAACGAAAATGAACCCCTACTGAACTTAATGGATTGACTGTCTGGCAGGTAATGTGAAGTGCATATATAATGAAACCTTTTAGAAAGTACAGTTTGCAGATGGCTATGCCCGTTAGATGGCGCCAGTAGACCAAGATTTTGTGCAGTGTGTGAATGAGAGTTTAACCCATTTCACTGGGCTTCCTGTTGGTATTCTCCCCCACCCCCCCACCCTTTATGATTTCACTTTCCTTGTTTTCTGGACCTTACCCCACCCCATCCTTATGTGGAAAAAATAGGCTTGGATGATGATCATGATGGTGATAGAAGAGCTTTATGTTCATCCCTGGGGAAATGGATCTGCATTGACTTGATTAGGATAAATGTTTTCTTGCCTGATTTGTACAGAGTTGATAGGTAAATGTTTTGCTTTTTTTTAAAGTCAGAGACAGAATGTATTGAAACTGCACACCTAGTTTGAAATTTAGCGCTTGTTCAGATTGCTGGTGTAATGGAATAAATTTTGACATATGGCTTTACCAATAACCAGTAGCATTCTACAGGAGCTGTTATCATTTACAGTATAAAACGGCAAGATCATCAGAGTTGCGGCAGATCCTGGCTCGGCAGAGAAATAAAATGGATCCTGGTGCCAAGGACAAAGAAACCATAAATACTAAGGCGAAAAAGCAAGAAAGTTCCAAGAGCACAGGTACCCCAGATGCAAAGGCTAATTTGGACCAAGATGCCAGGTCCAAGGTGGAAAAAGTTGAGACTCACTTTGGGTTTTTAGATGAATATGACAACAAGTCTGGCTACCAGACAGACACAGGTGAGTACTGTACTGTACTGTACTGTATCTGATTTTAGTGGGAATTGAACAGAAGTATAAATGGATTATTCTGTGACAGAAATTGTGCTGTGCATTATTTTAAAGCTTATTGTAAAATTTATTACCACAGAATCTGAGGATGAGGGAGCAGGTAACAGAGGGAATCCTGGCACCAACACACTTAGGGATCAAATAAAGAAACAGCGGAAAAAGATCATCAATCAGTCTTTGGATGATAAGGCCTCCCGCTGAGTTAAGAGCAAGTGGAAAGACTCTTAAGGCATACAAGAATGTTAAATGGCTGCATATAAGAGGAGAATCCTTCACATGTATAAATTATTCATTAATTGTAAGCATGTCCATTATCACATGAATTGTAACTCGGTACTATAGCTTATTTTATGGTGGCAGAGTTACATGTAATTTTTCCCCAGTATCATTCATACACATCCTGTTCTTCCATACACAAACCACTTTGCAGATGCCCATCCACATAACCTCATTGCTTTGTGTTATTGGAGCAGCTACTATTTAACCACTTTATATTTTAAATATGACTTTGTATATTATAATAGTATTATACAGTAGTTTTACTTTAATCTTTTCATATGCATTCATAATAGTCATCTTTATAGGAACATTGAAAAAGTGACAACATTCACTCCTGTACCGTATTTTACCACAACCTTGATTTTTATATCTTTTCGTATAAAGTACCATATACAGTAAATGTCCTCCAATCCGACCCCCAATACAATACTCTGAATTTGTCAAGGCAAAATTTTTCAAACTTTCCTGGCCTTTTTTTCGAATATTTCTGGGCTTTGTTCAATTTTTCTGGGCCTTATCTAAGGATTTATCTGGTTTGGACTTGCCCTTGGACTTGGACCTACCTGCCTGCAACTGTTCATCTACACTTCTATCTATTTCTGGTGAGAAAAACAACAACCCATATCATTTTCAGTGTTTATTTGATGATCATGTACATATTTCTAATGGTTTCAAAGGGTTCTCCCAATAGTCCGAAAAACCAGTACAGTCCAAAAGACCCCTGAGCCCTTGCGATTCGGATTACTGGACTCTTTCTGTATTCAGTATGTGCTTGATGTGATGTAACAGAATTAACATCAGCTCAGTACAGTACTTTTTTTTTTTTTTCATTTAACTTGACAAAGACTGATGCCATTTTGAACTCTGAAGAACAGAACTGTGATATAAGATGCACTTTTCAGCTGTCAAATTACTTAATCAAAGTGGCATATGTGTTTGGCAGCTCAAAATGGCATGTAGGTTTATGTAGCTTACATTCAGTTATTCAGGTTTGGTATCACTTGCAACAAAACTTATGACCAGGAAGTCAAGTAGTGAATGGGTTAATAAAACACATAACTGATATTACAGTTATATAAATGGATTTTTACAAATACATTTTGACAACTGTATGTACAGTACATAAATATAAATGTACTGTTGTTATTTGGTGTACTAGAAAGAAAAATAGCTAGCCATCTACTAGGGAGGAAAACGTTTCTTCAATTTAATCACTGTTTTATGTTACTTACATAAACAATTATTCAGTAGTCCATAAGTAATCAGTTTTCTTTTTAGGTGTGTGCCATTCATCTTAGGTTTTAACTTTTATTAATGAATAATGAAATTTCTGTAAAGGTTATTGAGTATAGTCCTGAATATTTGAAAATGCTGGTAATTTAGTACGGACTTAATTCAGTCATACTAACATACTGGGATTTATGTGAGGTATGATTGATTTTTTCCCCTCATGTTCAGTGAATAATGTTTGCATTTAGGAAGCTAATCTTAAGTGAATAATGCGGCTTGCATTACAACAAAACTATAGAGTTTGCCGCCAAATACATCTTGTGCATTGAAAGAGACTAGGGCCTCATTATACAGTGTGTTATCCTGTACTATTGCTGTACCTCATATTATCTTTAAGAATAATATTTACATATTTTATACCACTGCAGTGCTCTTACATAGCCCTTTTAGTACGAAAGACCCTTCTTAAAATAAATATATCATCTTGAAGTGCCAGTAATAAACTACCATAAATAAAAAACATTATCCTACTGAAAGGGTTAATGCAGGTTGCGTGTAACCCTTTAGATACAAGAGATCCTCCTGAAATTAATAGAAAAAAAGTTTGGAAGTAGAGTGAACTAAATTTAGACATCATTATACTAACAGGGTTAAAACTATGGTATTATCCTGTAATATGCAGATGTGTAGTTTCATGGAAGTGTTGCTACTTACAAAGATGTACCTTGTTTATTTTACTTGGTTTTTAATATATTTTATAGCATAGTGCTCAGGGATCTTTGTATGCAGCATGTGTTAGGAGTATAAAGCTGTATGGTAGTGAGACCTGGGCAGTAAAGGAAGAGGATATTGGCAAGCTCAAATGTACAGAAATGGCAATGATTAGGTGGATGTGGAGTGCATCCTTGCATGCGAGGCCGGGGGGGGGGGTTAGGTTTATAATGGAAGAGTTAAGAGGACGGATGGGACTGGAGTGTATTGGTGTTGAGACGAGGAGAGGCATGTGGAGAGGATGGGGGATGACAATTGGGTGCAGAAAGTGAGATGTGTGAACGTTGGGGGTAGGGTTGCGAGAGGCAGACCAAAAATGACCTGGGACAAGATCAAAGAGCGTGACTTCTAGGATAAGGAACTGAATAGGGAGGCTGCCAGAGATTTAGCAGCATGGAGAGCCACCATTAGGTGACCAAGGCTTATACCTGCCAACATGTTGGAGCCTTTATAAACAAAACGAAATGAAGCGATTTCCCATGATGAAGATGCATACTTATTGACTCATTAATAACATATGTATTTCATGGGGTTTTAAGAAACTAGTCATCAGGGAACAGTTTGGGTGTATAATACTGTATTGTTTAAATAAATGACAGATTAGGTCATATTGCTGGATGTACTGCAGAGTATGATTTGGGATATGTATGATTATGTTGAAATGTTGTGGATGAAAAATGCAATTTTGACTTTATAACCATTTTAGGTAACTTGACTGGTAATTTGAGGTGCTCGATGGTAAAATGACCGATTCCTGAAACTGCAAATGTGCATTTTCTGTATCATCAGAGTCAACAAAGCCTCCCTCAGGAATGGCTTTTCATTCTGTTTTTACTAACTCCTAATGCATTTATTCAGCTTTGGACAGCCTTTTCAAACTGGAATGTTAGTTATGGCTTTGAATATGAGGGGCCATTCCTAGGCTGAACTGAATCATCTGGTAACTTAAAGAATAAACCAAAAAGGATGTCAGCGAGATTCAAGTGGTTAATGTGGTAGAGTGCATAACACTGAAGTTTGTCATTTTTCCACTGGGGCCCATACGTGAAATGTGGTATTGGAACATCAAGGCAAAGTCTGTAATCCCAAGAGTGATCATAGTAAGTCCTTGTTATAAGTTCCCTTTATTGACGTACCTGTGTGTGTGTTCTTACCTTACCTAATTGTATCTTTACAGGAATGAGTCAAGCTCGTACTGTCCCGTGTCTTAAACCATATTTATTGTTATGACACAAATATCTTTCTCTTGTGTACAGTAGTTTTTCTATTTCTTCCTTTTGCAAGTGCATCTGCTTCTTTATTTCATCAATTTCATTTTTGAAAGCCATTTCTAGTTTGTTTACACGTTCAACCAGTCTATTGTGAGTCTCTACTGTACTTCAACCAGTTCTTGGTAGAAATCATCACTTTGCTTTTTACCTTTATCCCTTTTCTTTTCCAAATTTGTTATACTGAAGTATGTATCCATTTTGCAATACTTAAAGTGCAAAGCATGTACTTACAATCTCCGTGTTGTTGTAGACAGTCTAAACAAACCTCAGAGATGACTCAGCGTATTCTTTCGTCTTGGTTCTATTTCCTGTTTGAACAAGTCTTGTTTAAACTTTTTTTTTTTTCTTTTAATAATGAACAATCATTTAGTCTAACCTGGTACTGAGCTTGACTCATACAAAGATACTATTTAGGTAATGCCACTGGCCGTGATGATTTGGTCACACGTCCGTCTAGATTGAATCCCTGTGTGTGTGTGTGTGTGTGTTGTTGTTTTAAGCCCATTGTAAAACAACAGAAGAATGTCCTGTTCAAATCCCATTGATGGCTACAAAAGTAACCCCAGTTTACAGTTTGCTGGGTTAAAATTATACGTTGCATACATCCCCAACTTATAAGTTTATTTCTAATGGGTACTGACTGCACCTCTTTGTGTGATTTATGTGAATGTGTCACTCTTCACCTAGTGCCTTATATTATAGCTGCAGCACTGTTTATTGTGATATAATGTGGCTTCGGAAGAGTGCTTTGCTTTTCTATGCTAGACATCAGCCCCTTCACACTGAGAGGTCTCCTTAAGTTGAAAAAAATATTCTGGTGGTAATGCAAATAAGGAGAGGGGATCATCATTGTGAAGGGATTAAATGTAATAGGTCTCCTTTATTGTGCTTTCTTTTTCTTTGCATTGTGGACATTACCTTGCCCCATACCTAGATGGGAAAAGGAGGTCAGGATGATGATGGTGATGATAACTTGAGACCATTTCTATTTGAGCTGGCTCTCCCAAGCTGAGTAAAATAGTCTAAGGTAGTCAGAAAAAAAAAAAAAGGAAGGAAGATGTCATCATACTGGAGGAGATGATACTGATGATTAGTACTGGTAAGTGTAATATAAAGGAGCTGTAATTATGGCTACTACTTAAGTCTGTCATATAATTATTTACCATATCACAACTCTTATTGCGTATACACATATTAGTTAGGTTCTTCATTCACAAATATGACAGATGTTTACCTGGGACATACTTTTCATTTCCTCAATAATTGTAGAATCTGACCAAAGTAATCACAGTACAGAAGTTGTGTACTTTGCTCAATTTCAAGTGATAAAATTTAGAAGAAATATTGCACATTTATATAAACACAATATTACCATTTCATTTTATATAAACTGACAGATTTTTATCATCTGTATGGTGTTCTGACTCACTGTGCTGGTTTAAAGCATGTTCTTTAACACATCCAGATGTATTCAATTTGTGCTATGTAAATAAATAGAGAAATTAAATGACACTGAAGTGGTTTTTTATAAATGCTCTGGAAAAGCTCTCTTGTTATGAGGGCTGTTTAGACTGATACATTGCCAGTGACATTGCTCTACCCTGATTTCATACTGTGGTAACATACTTTATAAAAAAAAATGTAACTAAGTTAAATGAAGTGCTTTAGGTTCATAGGTTAGCAGTGTCTACTGAAAACACACACATGAATGGAGTAGTACGTGGCAAATGGAATTCAATGTGGACAAGTGTCATGTAATCAAGTTTGGTAAAAGTGGAAAAAGACCTGATTGGGATTATAAGTTAGGAAATAAAACCCTATACACATCAGAAAGAGAGAAAGACCTAGGTGTGATCATCAATAACAGACTATCTTCGGCTGACCACATCAGCGAGAAGGTACGGAACATGTATACACTACTTGCAAATATGAGAATAGCATTCACATACATAAATGAAGACATGCTAAGAAGGATAATAACATCATTCATTAGACCAAACCTGGAATATGCATCAGTAATCTGGAGTCCTCATCTCAAAAAGCACATAGACAAGATTGAAAAAGTTCAAAGGGCCATTACAAGATGGATACCAAGCTTGAGGGACCTAAGCTACGAAGAAAGATTAAATAAACTGAATCTA
>NC_137023.1:43097322-43139822 GCF_032717465.1 Coenobita brevimanus
TGGTTTAACTGTGATGCAAATGATCTACTAGAATTACACTAAGACTGCTGCCTACCAACAATCATGCTTCAGTCAAAAGTGAATAAAATCAGGACGTCTGACAAGTCGTGTTGCATGGTGTTGCGTGATATAGGAATATTTACCATAATTCCACTCAAAAACTTAAAAACCTTATCACACTGCTTTGTAATGTCATACAATGTCAGGTTTAACACCACCGCTATCTTTGACAACACCTGCAATGAGTTATTTACTCTAGTTTCAGTTGGTACAGCACTGAGAACTGTCAAATTTGTCGTACATGGTAGTTTCCATCACCAGTCATTTCACAACACACACTAAGTTCTTGTGGCTGCATTCTTATACTGCATCATTTTTGTTCCCAGCACTGCACTAATTGGTAAAGCCAGGACACCTGTTCGAAGCCACAATTATGGTCAAATTTGGATAAGATAAAACAGACTCAAATAATAGCACTTACCCAAGAGGAGGAAAGGAAATTTTTATTATTATGGGTGACCACACGCTTTATGGTGAGGTCATCAGTACCAGATGGGTGTAGCTGGGTATTTTTTTTTTTTTTTAATAGTCTCTGGTTATTTCTGAGCTAGTTTTGGTAAATAAAAATGACATTTTTCATAAATTAAGGCAATTGAACTTTAGAGGTTGCACTGTAGTACTACCTATTCTTCCTTCAACTTTATCATTATGTTTGTCCTCACTCCCTACTTCTCCCTTTCCTTCCTGTCACTTTTTCTCTTCTTTCCACTTCATGTGGTTTTACACCAGGTGACAGGCCTAATGGTTTCCTGCAACCCAGAAAACCATTTACAATGTTGGGTGGTAACCATATCACCAAATAATGGGGTGATGTGGGGCCTGCTATGGTGCCCTTGTTAACTGGATTATGCAAATGCAGCATCCATCCAGGAACCAAACCTCCACACTATTCAACGCACCTTGTCGTTGCAGGGCACTGTCAGCCACAAGGGAACACTGGTTCATTAAATGAGGTGGCAAAGGATGTTGCTTGCCTGTGGTTGATAGGTCTGCTTGGCCAGGCAGACTGGGGTTGACCAACAACGTACTTCAATTCACAATGCCATCAAACAAAACATGCCCCAATTCCCTCCCTTATCCTCCAAGGATGGTGGAGTACACGAGTCTCCTTGGTTACTAGTCTAATACCTCCCTATCATCCCATAAAGGAATGTGGTGGACTACAGGATAAGGGCCAATTCAGCCAGCAGACCAACATGTTCCTGTTCTCCTGGCCACAAAATACATCACTTCAGCACTACCATATAAACCAGCCAGGGAACACATTGACAATTACTTCGATTTAAAGTACATGAAAACAGCACTTCTTCATGACTAGCATAAACGAGGACTTTCTGTATACACAACTACAGTTCTTTCACTTAAACTTGGCCAAGACATATCCTTTGACAGCTGACTTCACTTAGTTCACTGGCTCTACAACCTTTCCACCACACTGCATGACTAACATCACTAATTTTGATCTAATACAGTATAGCTAAACACGATTCAAAGATGGTAATTTTAGGCCGCTGAAACCTTTCCACAGCACTTCTTCGTGACTAGCAAGGTATTTTTAGGCCAAGTTAAAGCAAAATGATTGAGATGCAGTTTTAACACATTACCAATCTTCTTCAAACATACAGCATATTCCTCTACCCAGCTGGCTTCATCTTGCCATCTTGATATCTTCTTCATAGATCTTGTCAGACGCTATCTGTTTCCTGCAAATACAACAACACATTAGCTGTGTTTCTATCTACACCCAGACCCACTGACCTACTCTACACCTACACCCACTGACCTAATGAACACCCAGACCCACCGACCTAATCTACAACACCCACTAACCTACTCTACACCTACACCCACTGACCTAATCTAACACACACACATACACACACACCTAACCTTCAAACACCAGCCAACTGGATTACCTAAACACAAGATCACAAGTTTAAATTCTGTACCTAAACAACAAGAGCCTATCTGCACAGACTGCAGTCAATATTTAAGTTTCTTTCAAACTCAGAATGTGAAACTTGTATTAAACTAACAACTGTTTAATAATCAGCTGATGCAACAGCTGACCTATCAAATCAACTCAAAATTTCAAGCTGAGCAACTTTGTATTTCATAAGCCACTACAATGCCTCCTTAAAGTCAAACTGAAATGCACCCAACAGTCAGCTTAGGCAATGGCTGAGATGATAAATCAACAAAAGTTCAGGCTGAGCAGCTTTGTATTTCATAAAATCACACAAAGCTCTCCAAGAGCAGATATTTACACTTTCCTTGGAGAGAAAAAAAAAAGTAACACTTGTAGACCTGTTAGCTTTGCCAGAGGTGAACAGACCTATTAATATTCCACAGCACATCTGGCTAGACCACCTTAACCCACTACATCACTAGGCATCTACAGTAAACACAGCAGCACAACCACCTGACACATTCAAATCATCAGACACCACCACCTTAACTCACTGAACGACTTTGACGATGGCCAGATTTAGAAAGACGGCAGAAACTATAACCACTGCTAATACATCTAAAGATAATTCACCATACTCCCTGAGTGCTTTATCCATCTATATCTATTTATCTACATCTACTGAAGTAATTCTGGAGGCTATTTCAAAGTCTGCATTACATGAGGAAGCTACTACAGTTCAAAAAAATCTTCCAAACAAGAAATGAACAAAGTCAAGAACCATTCAGTGAAAGATGCCTGGCCACTGCATTTAAGAGTGTCACAGTAGGAAGCACCAATGAACCTGCACCAACGAACCACCACCAACGAACCTGTACCAAGTCACACTGGCTACATGGCACCAAGACTGGCATGGGAGCAGCTTCGGCCATGAAGATGCTTGGTGATGAAACAGTTTGGTGTTAATGCACAAGGAGGAAGGCAGGATAGGGAGGAAGGCAGGATAGGGAGGATGGGGAGGATAGGGAGGAAGGAAGGATAGGGCAGTGTTAATGGCAGGGCCTTAAACTATCCATGGCATAATACCAAATGTCTAGCCTGATAGTAGGGGGGAAATGTAGGGCCAATAGAATTATGGAAATATCAAGAAAAGGTGGAACAGTAGAGAGAGGACAGGAAGGAGAGAGAAAGGAGATACAGTCACTGGTAAAAGGAAAAGTCACAGGCAGAAGGAGAAAGTCACAGGCAGGAGGAGAAAGACGCAGGCATGAGGAGAAAGACGCAGGTGGGAGGAGAAAGACACAGGCAGGAGGAGAAAGACGCAGGCAGGAGGAGAAAGACGCAGGCAGGAGGAGAAAGATGCAGGCAGGAGGAGAAAGACGCAGGCAGGAGAAGAAAGACGCAGGCAGGAGAAGAAAGACGCAGGCAGAAGGAGAAAGACGCAGGCAGAAGGAGAAAGACGCAGGCAGAAGGAGAAAGATGCAGGAAGAAGGAGAAAGACGCAGGCAGAAGGAGAACGACGCAGGCAGAAGGAGAAAGACGCAGGCAGAAGGAGAAAGACGCAGGCAGAAGGAGAAAGACGCAGGCAGAAGGAGAAAGACGCAGGCAGAAGGAGAAAGACACAGGCAGAAGGAGAAAGACACAGGCATTTTGTAAAAAAAAAAAAAAAGTCAGATTAATTCAAACTTACACAGTACTTCCAATTCCCTGACTCCCCCAACATCTCTTCCTTAGTGATATATTTTTGGTTTTATTCTTGCTACTACTGTACTTGGCAATTTTTACAACTCAGGGGCTGGTACTCTTGAAGCACCTCCCCTAACACCTCTTCCTTATTGATTTATTGTTTTATTCTTGCCACCACCAGGCATTTTAAAACTCAGGGAGGACTTACAGCTCTGATGGGGTTAATAAGGCTACATCTTCAGTTAAAAAAATACAAGATTAATAGACTGGAAATATTGCTATCATATCGTTTATATAGACTCTGGAAATATTGCTATCGTATCGTTTATATAGATTCTGGAAATACAGCTATCGTATCGTTTATACAGACTCTGGAAATACAGTTATCGTATTGTTTATATAGACTCTGGAAATACAGCTATCGTATCGTTTATATACACTCTGGAAATATAGCTATCGTATCGTTTATATAGACTCTGGAATTACAGCTATCGTATCGTTTATATAGACTCTGGAAATACAGGAATCGTATCATTTATATAGACTCTGGAAATATTGCTATCATATCATTTATACAGACTCTGGAAATATTGCTATCATATCATTTATAATACAGACTCTGAAAATATTGCTATCGTATTGTTTATATAGACTAAAATATTGTTATCGTGTTGTTTATATACAGCAGACTCTGGAAATATTGCTATCGTATCGTTTATATTCACTCTAGGAATACTGCTCTCGTATCATTTATATAGACTGGAAATACAGCTATCATATCGTTTATATAGACTCTGGAAATATTGCTATCGTATAGTTTATAGAGACTCTGGAAATACAGCTATCGTATCGTTTATATAGACTGGAATACAGCTATCGTATCATTTATATAGACTGGAAATACAGCTATCGTATCGTTTATATCGACTCTGGAAATACAGCTATCGTATTGTTTATATAGACTCTGGAAATACTGCTCTCGTATCGTTTATATAGACTCTGGAAATACTGCTCTCGTATCGTTTATATAGACTCTGGAAATATTGCTCTCGTATCGTTTATATAGACTCTAGAAATACTGCTATCATATCGTTTATAAAGGCTCCAACATGCTTGAATGCGTCGGTTTTCATAACTTCATAGCAGCTCTCCACACTGCTCAATCTCTTGCAGCCTCCCTATTCAGTTCTAGCCCTGAGGTCACACCCTATGGCCTCTTCCCAGGTCTTTTTCAGTCTGCCTCTCACCCCTACCCTCAACCTTGCCACTTATCACCTTCCACACCCAACTGTTACTCTCCATTAAAAATAAAATCAAGGCATTTGAGAGAACAACAAGTACCAATGGAACTTAGAAATCTGCATATAAGACAAGGCTTTACTATCACACCACTGATTTCCCCAGATAAATAGCTAAGGAAGAGGTGTTAGGGAGCTTCCTTTTGAATGCAGGGGGTCTCCAACTGAATTAAGTTTAACCCCTAAAATAAATCATTACAGAAGAGATGTCAGGGAGCTTCCTGCTGTGTGTTAATTCACTCCTGCCACAGCCAATGGTTTTATCCAGCTCTGGGGATATTTTATTTACTGATGGGGTAATAATGGCTATATGGCTTCTGTTGCAAGTCTCCAAAGACTTAAAACTATATGGAAAAGTTAAGAAAAACCTAAGGCACAAGGGGTGGCAGTGATCATTTCCTGGAATATGGTTGTTAGCACTGCCAATTTAACTGCAGCACACTTACTGCAAATAATTCCACTTAGCAAAACTGAGTTTTTAATGTTCTGCATGATTCTTGCAACTTTAGCTTCCTCAGCTATTTAAGCACAAGTTGCAGTGCATTTTGACTAACACCTACCGAGGCAAGTTCTGCAACCAACTGGCAATTAGCAAAAGCAGCACCACAGCAAGATTTACAGAAAACTATACATTATGTATAAAACACTCCACTGGCCCATCAATGGTTATTTCAACTGACTAGCACCTAAGTGATTAAGTATAACATTTTTAAATGTACTCATCTTGTAGTATTCAGCCAAGTTGCTCCCCTTCATCACTGGTGGTGGTGGTGGTGGATGTCTACCACCCAACACCACCACAGCAGGGGTGGCCTTCTCTGTCATCAAGCTGCCCTCGTCATACTGCCCTAAAGTACAAACGTGCTTTACAACTCCACCCTTGAACTACAATGCCAGTGCTACCTCAACCATCAACACTAGTTAAATCTTAGGCTGAAGGACATACTGAAGGCTGTATCAAACCAGCCATTTCAAGGAGTCTATCAGTTAATATTCTTGCCATACACATATCTACCTATCTCTCAGAAGGAGGATGGTGGACTGCAGAAGGGGAATTTTAGCATGAAGTCTCCTAGATTCATATCCAGATAAGCATGAACCCAAAACTGAGTAAAGGGCTCTAGTAAATAAGTTTCTCAGTGAAATATGTTAACACCCAAATATGCCTAGTAACCAACGAATTTATTCCCATACAGTATAATGCTACTTCCCTATTCACGTTAAGCAAATGCAAACAGCAAACTAGCTTGGAACAATCTTCATTTTCCTTCATCCTGATCTTTTTCACCTTATGCTGGAGTGAGGAAGGGTGCAGAAAGGAAGGACAGGTAAAGAAATAATAGCACCATAAAACAAATAACTCAAAGTCAAATGGCCACCCTTTATGGGATTGTGGCGTCTGGCAATAGATAGATAGATAGACTTACATTTATACCTCAACATCTTTATCCGCTTAATGGAGCGGGAAAAAGGAACTTATTTCCTTCATTCATTCCTTTATAAAAACTCCAAGATGCTTCCATACATCACCCTTGATCACCTAATGGCAGTTCTCCATGCTGCTTGATCTCTAGCAGCTTCTCTGTCCAGCCCTCTATCCCTGAGGACACTGACTTCATCCCAGGTCTTTCAGTCTGCCTCTCAACTTTACCCTCCATGCTCACACCTCTCACCCTCCACACCCAAATGCCATCCCCCATCCTCTCCACATGCCCAAACCATCTCACTCTACCCCTCCTAATCACAACACCACTACACTCCAGTCTCATCCTTCCTCCCAAACCATCTCAGTCTACCCCCTTCACATCACAACACCAAAACACTCCAGCCCCATCCTGCCTCCCAAAACCATCTCAATTTACCCCTTAACTCTACCCTCAACACACACACCTCTCCCCCGCTGCATCCAGTTGTCATCCTCCATTCTCTCCACATGCCAAATGCAATGGACAGTAAATTTCTATGACTGCACCTATGTAGATATACCGTATACTTTACCAATGCCTTCACCCACACTGGATAAAACTTAGGTCATAACGTATCAACTGTTCCCTAATCTTTCTTGCATAGTCTACTGTATAGTCTTAACTGCTCTAACACACGTATCTAAATGACTTGTTAATTATGCTAAAGAAGGGCTATGGTAGAGGTCGGCAACCTGCGGCTCAGAAGCCGCACGAGGCTCTTGGGACACTTTTGCAGCTCCAGGAGCTTCATAAATAACCATTTGTTCTTTCAGAACAAAGGCATCATATTATACATGCAAGGCAACATTAGATTTTTCATTCAACTTTGATAAGATCTATACTATAAGCAGATCAAACAATATCACCGTAATGTTTTGTTTAGATTTAGAATACTGCAGATTTCGGTTTATGAGAATTTTCTGTATTGCGGCTCCAAGAGTACTACATTTTTATGAAACTTTGAAAAGATCTACAATATACTATAAGTAGATCAAACAGTATTACCGTAATGTTTTGTTTAGAATACTGCAGATTTCAGTTTGAGAATTTTTTATATTGCGGCTCCAAGAGTACTACATTTTTTGAAACTTTAAACTAAATGGCTCTTGTAGCTTTAAGGGTTGCTGACCTCTGGCCTATGAGAAAGGTGTACAGGCAAGATAATGTCAATCCGGCATTAAGCTGTATCCCTCCACAAAAGGACAAAAAGCTATACCAATTTAAGAGTAAAATCTGTGTTTCCATCTCACTTAGATTTCTTAACCAAGGAAAAAATAATCTTGTCACTTAGCTATACTGTAGTCTGTCCTTCACCTGGTGGAACTGGCCCATTCTCACAAATTGAGTACTTAATTAATTACAGTTTCATTAATTTTATAGTTATGGAGGTATGAATGAGTCTCCTTGGTTACTACATGTTTTCAATGGACATTACCCCTCCCACATCAATAAAGTGTGCTTGCTGGAAATTCAGTTATATATCTATCTAATCTATCTATTGCCAGACATCTTAATCCTGTAAGGTGTGGCCACAAATTTCCTCCACACTGTCCTGTCCTCTGCCATTTCACTGCCATCCCTCCAACTCACACACCCCCTCTCATCTCCATCTCTCCAACTCACACCCTCCCTCCACCATATCTACCCACACTCATCCCTCGTACACACATTCTCACTCCCATATCTACTTGTATCTACTCTCCATCCCTCCAACTTACACCCCCCCCCCATCTCTCCATCTCATTCTTGGCTATAATGTAAGAATGAGTGTCCTTGCTCAATTCAACCCTCCATAGTTACCTGCCTACACTAACAGACAAACAGGAGTGACAGGAGAGGCAGACAAGAGAAAGACAGAAAAGAGACATAAGAGACAGACAGACAAGAGGGACAGACATGAGAGAGAGAAAAAGACAAGAGAGACAAAGACAAGAGGGACAGACAAGAGACAGGAAAAACACACAGGAAAGACAGGAGACAGTACTATACCCATCACAACAGATTTCAACCTCTCCAAGCAGTCGTGGCCCCTCTGCTACTCTGAGTTCTCCAGGCAGTCTCCCTTCACTCCTCTTGAACCGCCATCGCACTGCCATCTCTCTGGAACCCTGCTTTCTTGTACTTCACTTACACCCACACAAACCCAAGGCCGCCACAGGAACACCACTGCAATGATTGTAGGAACATAATAAATTATTCACATTTAGAGTAGACAGTTATACAGTAAAAAGCACTACTTCTTCTACCTTCTACTTGGCCTATATTTTGCCTTACGCAGTCAATCTCACACAGTTCAGTGGCAGAACAAGGTAATTCTATAGAGTACCCTTTCCACAGCACTTCTTCATGACTAGCAACATTCTACTCATCTAGTTACAATTCAAAATTCATGATGCTATGATATTTTAAACCAAAAAACAAGGGCATAGCATCATATTCTAATAAAATTTTGTTACAGCCAAGTATTCAAAGTGGAAAGTTGTTTTTATACCTATAGCCACTTCTGAATCAGTCACTCCTGCAAAAAAATACGAAGATGTGTATGCATCTGACGAGCTGTACTTATGAGTTAGGAATGAGTCTCCTTGGTTACTATTCCAATTTACAACTACTAAAATCTGACTGGTCACTCCCACAAAAAATACGAAGTTGTGGTTGCATCTGACGAGCTGTGGTTTTGAGTCAAGAATAAGTCTCCTTGGTTACTATTCCAATTTACAACTAAAATTTGATGCTAGTCATGAACAAGTGCTATGAGTCTCCTTCGTTACTAGCTTGCTTTTACTTTACCTTGGCCTAAAATTGCCATCTCTCCATTCTGAATGCTGAATTGTAATCAGATAAATACTAAAACATGATGCTAGTCACAAAGAAGTGCTATGGGATGACTGTACAGCCATACCATTGCTTTTTTCCTGCCAATGCGCTATGTGAAATAATTTACAAAGGACTGAACACCTGGGCAAAGCTATTGTGACAGTCTCCTTGGTTATTAGTCAAAACTGCCCTCCTAATCTGACTACACCTGGCCATCAATTAACTGAAAAGGGGCTAGGGATCTTTACAAAGCCTTGGTCATGAGTCAAGAATGAGTCTCCTTGGTTACTAGTCAAAATTACCATCAATCTGACTACTACTTGCCATCAGCTTATTGAAAAGGGGTGAGGGATCTTTACATAGTTCCTGTATGGAATACTAGCCTTAGTTAGGGAATGAGTCTCCCTGGTTAGTCAAAATTACCATTCCTATCTGCCTACACTTGGCCAAAAAGTAACTGAAATTAGGCTAAGGATCACTACATAGGGCTTTGGTTGTAAGTCTCCTTGGTTACTAGTCAAAATTACCCTCTCAATCTGACTACACTTGTCCATAAAGTAACTGAAATCAGGCTAGGGATCATTATATAGGGCTTTGGTCATGAGTCTCCTTGGTTACTAGTCAAAATTATCTTTCCAATCTAGCTACACCTGGCCAACCACTGACTGAAAAGGACTTAGAGATCTCTGAATAGTTGCTGCATGGAATTGGAGCCTTGGTTAGGGAACGAGTCTCCTTGGTTACTAGTCAAAATACGCATCAAAAGCATCAATCAGACTACACCTGGCATTAACTAAAACGGAGTTAGGGATCTTTGAAAAGTTGTCGCATGAAATTTGAGTCTTAGGGAATGAGTCTCCTTGGTTACTAGTCAAAATTACCTTTCCAATCTGACTACACTTGGCCAAGAAGTAACTGAATAAAGGGTCAGAGATCTATAGAGCCTTGGTCATGAGTCTCCTTGGTTACTTGTCAAAATTACTTTTCCAATCTCTACATTTGGCCATAAATTAACTGAAAAAATGCTTAAGGATCTTTACATAATTCTGTTCTTGCATGGAATTTTAGCCTTTGTTAAGGAATGAGTCTCCTTGGTTACTAGCCCAAATTACCATCTCAATCTGACTACACAGCCATAAAGTAACTGAAAGGGAGTTAGGAATCTTTACATAGTCTTTGCATGGAATTTTATGAACCTTAGTTATGGAATGATTTAATATGACTACACATGGCCAAAAAGTAACTGAAAAGGGGTTAGGGATCTTTACTAACAGCCTTGGTCATGAAGCTCCTTGGTTACTAGTCAAATTTACCTTTCCAATCTCTACACTTGGCCATAAAGTAACTGAAAAGGGGTTAGGGATCTTTACGAACAGCCTTGATCATGTCTCCTTGGTTACTAGTCAAAATTACCCTTCCAATCTGACTACACCTGGTCATTAACAGAAAAGGGGTTAGAGATTTTACAGAGAGCTCTGGTCATGAGTATGGAATGCCTCCTTGGTTACTAGTCAAAATTACCCTCCCAATCAGGCTACACTTGGCCATAAACTGTGAAGGATGGGAATCTGTCACTAAAAACTCAAATTATTTTTAGAAATTAGCTGGGAAAGATATACCTAACCCCTCCACAAAAGCCAGGTGGAAGTAGTTCCTTGTACCCCCCTTGTAGCGGGGGGTACAAGGAACAGCGTGGTGGACTGAAGAGGTGAGACAGGCTGTGGCACAAAAGAAGAAAGCATACAATGAATGGATGAGAAATAGGGGCTTGGAAGAAGTTGAGAGGCGGAAGAGAGAGTTATATGTAGAAAGAGAGAGAGGTGAAACGATTAGTAAGAGAGAGTAAGAAGAGAGTGGATGAGGAATTTGGAAGGAATTTGAGTGTAAAGTGGAGGGACTAAGAAAATGTTCTGGAAAGAGGTGAAGAGAGGAAGACAGGGTGGGAGTGAAGTTAGCAGGGGAGTGAAAGATGAAAATGGTAGATTACTAGTGGAGAAGGGAGAAAAAGTGAGCAGATAGAGAGAACACTTTAAGGAACTATTGAACATTGAGGATGGAAGTAATGAGAGTAAGTGGCTGGGGAATGGCTGGGAGGAGGGGGGTCAGAAGACAGGAAGAAATCAGTAGAATAGAAGTTGTGGAAGCAATGAAGAAAGTTAAATTGGGGAAAGCCCCAGGAATTGATGGAGTGTGTGGTGAAATGCTGAAGCATGGGAGAGAGATAGTGGTAGAACGGATGTGGAAGATGTGCAGATTGGCCTGGGAGGAAGGTAGAGTCTCGGAGGATTGGAAGTCAGGTATAATTATTCCCTTGTACAAAGGAAAAGGGAAAAAAGAAGTGTGTGGTAATCATAGGGGCATTTGTCTTCTTAGTATAATAGGAAAAGTGTATTATAGGATACTTATTGACAGTTAGAGAAAGAACAGAGGAATTAGTTGGCGAAAAACAGGGAGGCTTTAGGAAGGGAAGAGGTTGTGCAGATCAGAAATTCAGTCTTAGATCTTTAGTGGAAAAGTTTCTAGAGAAGGGAAAGAAGTTGTATGCAGCTTTCATGGATTTGGAGAAAGATTATGACAGGGTGGATAGACAAGGATTGTGGAAAGTATTAAGAATATATGGAGTAGATGGGAAGTTGTTGAATGCTGTGAAGAGTATGTATGACTGTGCTAAGGCTGCAGTGCGTGTGGATGGTGAACTAAGTGAATTTTTCTCTTTGAAGGTTGGGTTGAAACAGGGATGTGTCATGTCTCCATGGTTGTTCAATCTGTACATGGATGGGGTAATAAAAGAGATACAAGGTAGGGTAGTGGATGTTGGAGTGGCCCTGGTGAGAGAGAACAGTGTTTGGAAACTCCCTGTACTGTTGTTTGCAGATGATACTGTGTTGTTAAGTGAAGACGAAAGGGAGCTGCAAGGCTTGGTGGATGAGTTTGGGAGTGTGTGTAAGAAACGGAATCTAAAGGTGAATGTAGGGAAGAGTAAAGTGATGGTCTTTGAGAGAGGTGAACTCAGTGAATGTACAGCGAGGTTGGATGGTGAGGAATTGGAAAATGTGAGTACGTTTAAGTACTTGGGTAGTGTGATGAGTAAGGATGGAGGTTTGGAGGGTGAAGTGCTTGAAAGGGTACAGCAGGGAAGAAAGGTTGCTGGTTCTTTGAAAGCAGTGATAAGAAACAGGGAAGTGAGCATGGAAGTGAAAAAGTTACTACATGACAGTACTGTGATACCAACTCTAACGTATGGAAGTGAAGCTTGGACGTTGTTGGAAGGACACAAGTCAAGAGTGAGAGCAGTGGAAATGAGTTATTTAAGAGAAGCCTGTGGAGTCACGTGGAGAGACAGGCTGACGAATGAGGATATAAAGGAACATTGTGGTGTGGATGTGATAGGAAGCGTTATGAGGAACACACTGAGGTGGTTTGGCCATGTGGAGAGGATGAAGGGTGAGAGACTGACGAAGAGAGTGTACTGTATGTGAGTGAGGTGGAGGTGGGAAGAGGGAGGGGGAGGCCGAGGATGAGATGGAGGGATGGGGTGGAGAGGTATAAGAGAGAGGGGTGTGAGTTGGGATCAGGGCAGTGAAATGGTGGGGGACAGGGCGACGTGGAGATGATTTGTTTGTGGCCACCCCAAACGGGATTGAGGCATCTGGCGATAAATAGATAAAACAGAAGGTTCTGGCATATGCACCTAGTAAGTATCCAATTAAATGTCCCCCAAAGAAGGTTGTGGTTGTGGTAGTTGTGGTAGGGGTAGTTGTGGTTGCAGTAGTTGTGGTTGTGGTAGCAGTCTCTCTACAGCTACATGGCGAATTACTGAACATCCAGGTCTTTTTTCTTCTTCTTCACTATCAGGCTGCCTTCTCCCCAACTCACACCCCTGAAAAAGAATATTCCTTATAAGCCATCACAAGAAAATCTCAATAAAAAATCAAAATATCCATACACAAACAAAACCACAATTCCACACACACAGACACCCCAAACTCCACACAGTCACCCCCAAATCCACACACACACACCAAAAATCTCCACATACACCCCCAATCTACACACACAAACAAACCCTACACACACACACACCCAAATCCACACACATACACAATGCAAACTCCACACAAACACCCCAGTCTACACACATACATGCACACCCAAAATCTACACACACAAACACACACACACACACACACACACACACACACACACACACACACACAAAATACAAACACACAACCCAAGCTCCACATACATACACCCCACCCCAGAGTTCACACCCAGCTCTGTTATGTTACTTTCTTATCCTTTCAATCATCTGAGTAGTCTTTAGAAACACTCAGGCCTGTTTACAATACAAATTAAAATCAATATCACCACAGAAGCAATTAATGGATAGAGAAAGGTAATTACTGGAGAGAAAAAATACTTATTGGAAAGAGAAAGGAAAAATATCTTACCAAAATTGCAGACCCTTCCCCTGTAATTGCTGGAGCCTAACTGACCAAAAGCCGGCACATTCCACCTACCCCCGCATTCCTTCCCTCCCTCCCTCCCCCCCCACTAGTTTCCTCCCCCCCTCCACCACCTCCTCCCTCCCTTCACAGCCCCTCTTTCCTCCACCTCTCTCTCTCTCCTTCCTTCCTTCCTTCTCCTTGTCTTCCTTTTCCTTCCACCTCTTCCTCCTCCCTGAAAACCACTCTTCCTCCAATTCTCCTCCCTCCTGACATCCTCCCTTCTCTCCACCCCCACTAGTTCTCCCCCCCCCCTCTTTCCTCCAACATTCTCTCTCTCTCCTTTGTCTTTCTTCTTCCTTCCACCTCTTCCTCCTCCCTGAAAAGCACTCTTCCTCCTGTCCCTCTCCCTCCTTACATCCTCCCTTCCCTCCACCTCCACTAGTTCCCCCCCCATCTTTCCTCTCTCTCTCTCTCTCTCTCCTTCCTTTTTCTTTTTTTCTTTCCTTCCTCTCTCCTCCTTCTCTCTCCATCTCTTGTCATCAATCTTCCTTCCCTCTTCCTCCTCCTTGAAAAACACTTTTCCTCCATTCCCCCTTACCTCCTCTCTCCCCTCCATCCCTCCTTACCTCCTCTCTCCCCTCCATCCCCCCCCCTTTCCTCCCCCTCCTCTCTCATTAGACACACACACACACACACACACACACACACACACACAAAGTAAAAAATAAAATACAATCCATTACGGACAAGGGAATCACCTATACACTATCTATCTATTGCCAGACGCCTCAATCCCGTTTGGGGTGGTCACAAACAAATCGCCTCCAAGTCGCCCTGTCCCCCGCCATTTCACTGCCCTGCTCCCAACTCACACCCCCCTCTCTCATATACCTCTCCACCCCATCCCTCCATCTCATCCTCGGCCTCCCCCTCCCTCTTCCCCCCTCCACCTCACTCACATACACTCTCTTCGTCAGTCTTTCACCCTCCATCCTCTCCACATGGCCAAACCACCTCAGTGTGTTCCTCAAAACACTTCCTATCACATCCACATCCACACCACAACGCTCCTTTATATCCTCATTCGTCAGCCTGTCTCTCCACGTGACTCCACAGGCTCCTCTTAAATAACTCATTTCCACTGCTCTCACTCTTGACTTGTGTCCTTCCAACAATGTCCAAGCTTCACTTCTGTACGTTAGAGTTGGTATCACAATACTGTCATGTAGTAACTTTTTCACTTCCATGCTCACTTCCCTGTTTCTTATCAATGCTTTCAAAGAACCAGCAACCTTTCTTCCCTGCTGTACCCTTTCAAGCACTTCACCCTCCAAACCTCCATCCTTACTCATCACACTACCCAAGTACTTAAACGTACTCACATTTTCCAATTCCTCACCATCCAACCTCGCTGTACATTCACTAACTTCACCTCTCTCAAAGACCATCACTTTACTCTTCCCTACATTCACCTTTAGATTCCATTTCTTACACACTCTCTCAAACTCATCCACCAAGCCTTGCAGCTCCCCTTCGTCTTCACTCAACAACACAGTATCATCTGCAAACAACAGTACAGGGAGTTTCCAAACACTGTCCTCTCTCACCAGGGCCACTCCAACATCCACTACCCTACCTTGTACCTCTTTTCTTACCCCATCCATGTACAGATTGAACAACCATGGAGACATGACACATCCCTGTTTCAAACCAACTTTCAAAGAGAAAAATTCACTTAGTTCACCATCCACACGCACTGCAGCCTTCGCACCATCGTACATACTCTTCACAGCATTCAACAACTTCCCATCTACTCCATATATTCTTAACACTTTCCACAATCCTTGTCTATTCACCCTGTCATATGCTTTATCCAAATCCATGAAAGCCGCATACAACTTCTTTCCCTTCTCTAGAAACTTTTCCACTAAAGATCTAAGAATGAATATCTGATCTACACAACCTCTTCCCTTCCTAAAGCCTCCCTGTTCTTCTCCAACTAATTTCTCTGTTCTTTCTCTAACTCTGTCTATAAGTATCCTACCATACACTTTTCCTATTATACTAAGAAGACAAATGCCCCTATGATTACCACACACTTCTTTTTCCCCTTTTCCTTTGTACAAGGGAATAATTATACCTGACTTCCAATCCTCCGGGACTCTACCTTCCTCCCTGGCCAATCTGCACATCTTCCACATCCATTCTACTACTATCTCTCTCCCATGCTTCAGCATTTCACCACACACTCCATCAATTCCTGGGGCTTTCCCCGATTTAACTTTCTTCATTGCTTCCACAACTTCTATCCTACTGATTTCTTCCTGTCTTCTCACCTCCCTCCTTCTCCCAGCCATTCCCCAGCCACTTATACTCACATTACTTCCATCCTCTACGTTCAACAATTCCTTAAAGTGTTCTCTCCATCTGCTCACTTTTTCTCCCTTCTCCACTAGTAATCTACCATTTTTATCTTTCACTCCCCTGCTAACTTCATTTCCACCCTGTCTTAGTCTTTTCACTTCTCTCCAGAACATTTTCTTACAGTCCCTCCACTTTACACTCAAATTCCTTCCAAATTCCTCATCCACTCTCTTCTTACTCTCTCTTACTAATCTTTTCACCTCTCTCTTTCTTTCCACATATAACTCCCTCTTCTGCCTCTCAACTTCTTCCACGCCCCTATTTCTCATCCATTCATTGTATGCTTTCTTCTTTTGTGCCACAGCCTGTTTCACCTCTACACAAGAGAAGGATATTTGTGAAACACTAAAGAATTTCCAATCAGTTTTTAAAGAAAATTTTTTTTAGAGGGACTATGTGGAACATGCATGCCCACACACACTACCAGATATACAAATATCAGAAAAAGTAATAGAGGAGGAGTTAAGTAAATTAGACAAAGGAAAAGCAAATGGTCCTGATGAAATTTCATGTTGGGTGATATATGAATGTGCAAAGGAGTTAAGTAAACCATTATCTTTAATTTTCAAGAAATCCTTGAGACAAGGTAAACTACCTGATATTTGGAAGAAAGCAAACATTGTTCCCTTATTCAAGAAAGGGAATAGACAAAATCCACTCAACCACTGACCAGTATCACTAACCAGTGTTGTAAGCAAGGTATTAGAAAAGCTTATAAGAAAAGCTTGGGTAAATCATCTAGAAGAACACAATATCATAACAGAATGACAGTTTGGTTTCAGAAAAGGAAAATCATGTGTTACTAATCTGTTGAGCTACTATGACAGAGTAACAGACACATTACAGGAAAGAGAAGAATGAGTGGACAGTATCTATTTAGATTTCATGAAAGCATTTGACACAGTACCACACCAAAGACTTTTATGGACACTGTACCATCAAGGAGGAATTCGAGGCAAACTGTATTTTTGGATGCAAGATTTTCTCATAAAAAGAGAAATGAGAACAGTACTAAGGGGAAATTACTCATCATGGAAGAGAAGTGACTGGTGGAGTTCCACAGGGCTCAGTGCTGGCACCAATCATGTTTTTAGTGTATATAAATGATACAGAGAGTAACACTGGAAATGAAAGCTATCTAAATATGTTTGCAGATGATGCAAAAATATAAAGGAGAATTACTAACACAGACTCTTGTAAAGAGCTATAAGAAGAATTAAATAAACTTCATAAATGGGGTAATACATGGCAAATGGAATTCAATGTGGACAAGTGTCATGTAATCAAGTTTGGTAACAGTGGAAAAAGACCTGATTGGGATTATAAGTTAGGAAATAAAACCCTACACACATCAGAAAGAGAGAAGGACCTAAGTGTGATTATCAATAACAGACAATCTCTGGCTGACCACATCAGTGAGAAGGTAAGGAACATGTATACACTGCTTGCAAATATGAGAATAGCATTCACATACATAAATCAAGACATGCTAAGAAAAAAAATAACATCATTCATCAGACCAACCCTGGAATATGCATCAGTAGTCTGGAGTCCTCATCTCAAAAAACACATAGACAAGATCGAAAAAGTTCAAAGGGCTGCTACAAGATGGGTACCAAGCTGAAGGGATCTAAACTACAAAGAAAGACTAAAAAAACTGAATCTACCAACACTACATGAGAGAAGGAAAAGAGGTGACATGATTATGCTATATAAATGCGTATCAGGGAAGGAGAAAATAGACATAAATGATTACTTAACCTATGGGGATGCATCAGCAAGAGGACACTGCAAAAAAAACTGCATAGTGAGGTGATAAAGACGTAAGAAAATTTAGTTTCCCAAATATAGCAATTGATCAGCAGAATGCACTACCAAATGCAATACTGTGCCAAAACAATTCACAAATTTAAGGATATGTACGATAAATATGGTTTAAAACACGGGACAGTACGAGCTTGACTCATTCCTGTAAAGATACAATTAGCTAGGAACAATTAGGTAAAAACACACACACACATATACACATTATCTATAGGATGATGATGATGATGATGAGAGTTACACCAATGATAATGATTGATTTCACACAGGATAACCACCACCATAATTACTACCACAAACCACCACTACCATCATCACAACCACCATCTATCATCACCATCTCACCACCACCACCTACCATCATCACAATCACCATCTATCATCACCACCACCACCATCACCCCCTACCATCATCACCACCACCACCACCACCCCCTACCATCATCACCACCACCACCACCACCAAATTTCCCTACCCAATATTTCCTTTTTTTAAAACAATTCTACATACAATAAAACCTCACTAGAACAGAGCATCTGCAGCCCAAGCCATTCCGAAAAAAGCAAAACTCCAAAAAAAAGCGATATGTGGACTTCCCCCTGCTAAGATATTTTCATACATCAGGGAGGGGGAGGCCAAAGATGAGATGAAAGGATGGAGTGGAGAGGTATATGAGAGAGGGGTGTGTGAATTTGGAGCAGGGCAGGAAAATGGCGGGGGACAGGGTGACGTGGAGACGATTTGTTTGTGGCCATCCCATATGGGATTATGGAGTAAGGCAATAGATAGATAGATATATTATCCAGGTTATATAATCTGCTTTGTGGAAAAATATCTGTAGGCTGGTTTGCCTGCTTACACAAGGCCCTCCATTCACAAAAATATACATATGGAAAAACAACTAACTCAAAAGACAAATGGCCACCCCTTATGGGATTATGGCGTCTGGTTATACTGTTGTTAGATATGCTATAGATAGATTTAGAGAGAGACAGAGAGGTTTTCCAGCTGATGAGGTAGTGGATATGAAAAACTACCCATATGCAACTCCTCCTCTCTATGCGAGGTGCTCAATATGAAATAAGAAGAAACTATCTTCATAGACCTGCAGCAAAACTACTGCAGCCAATTTAAAAAGTTTCTTTGAAACTCGTAGAATGTGAAACTGTTTTATTAAAAGGCCTTCTTATGGACAAAACTGAAAACTGCTAAATAATCAGCTGATGCAACAGCTAACATGTCAATTCAACTCAAAATTTCAAGCCAAGGAACTCTGCATTTCATAAATCACTAAAATGACTCTTTATAATCCAAACAGAAAGTCACATAACAGTCAGTTGATGTGTCAGCCAACGGAACAGCTGACATGATAAAATCGATTCAAAATTTCAACCTGAACAACTTTGTATTTCATAAGAATTTTGCTCTGAGCTCTCCAAAAGCAGATATTCCAGAAGGAGAAATATGAAAAAGATCCCCAGATATACAGACCTGTCAGCTTCACCACAGGTAAAAATACCCATACTGTACATAAGAGCTACCCACTTACAGACCTGTTGGCTTCACCCACACATAAGAGCTGCCAACGTACAGACCTGTTGGCTTCACCCATACATAAGAGCTGCCCACTTATAAGATGTGCCCTGTTTAAAAATTATCCATATGTAGTACAGGCAAGCCCTGGTTTAATGATGCAATTGTTTAAGTAAAAACCCATCACTAGGTGGCATATTGTAACTCAGGATAGATTTAACATGTAAAGTACAGTATAGGGATGCATTTTGGTGCCTTGGGTTTCCACCCAACCAAGTCCTCAACCCACTCAAATGAGTCCAAAAACAAGTTTCTAGCTAACCTTAACCCTAAATAGCTTTAATACAAGCTAACTAAGCCTAAAAACATGGGGTGTGAGTTGGGAGCAGGGCAGTGAAATGGCAGGGGACAGGGCAACGTGGAGGCGATTTGATTGTGGCCACACTGAATGGGATTGAGGCGTCTGGTAATAGATAGATAGGTAGATAGACCTCACCTAAACCCAAAAATAAAATCTGAAATTCATTAAATATGTCTGGAAAAAATCAAACTTAGTAAACTGTACCCCAAAATGACACTGTTCACTCCACCTGTGACTAAAACACATTATTCTACGTCTAAAAGCAGTTTATAAATCAATCTTAAAAAAAAAAAAAAAAAAAAAAAAAAAAAATATATATATATATATATATATATATATACCAGGGTTTGGCCATCGTTCAGTGGGGTAGGATGGTATTTCTACCCCCATCGCTATGCGGGTGAATCGCATCTAGGCATATCGTATCTTGGGGTCTGCCTGTAGCCTTCCTGTTGACACGAGGCTATCTATCTATCGTCAGACACCCTAATCCCATAAGGAGTGGCCACTTCACTTAAGCAAGACGACTCATACATGTTTTTTTTTTTTTTTTTTTTTTTAACTGAGTGCCTTGTATCAGCACTCAATGAAAAAAAAATACCCATGGGTACGAGTCTTCCTGCTTATACAATGTGGTCGATATGAAATATGTCTGTATGTAAGCTTTCCCTCTTATCGGCAGTGCTCAATACAAAGAAATACCTGTATGTAATGGTTTTCCTGTTGATATGAGGCACTGGATATGAAAAAATACCCATACATAAGAGTCTTCCGGCAATACAAGACCTCGATGTGAAATAATACCCATACGTAAGAGTTGTTCTGCTTATACGAGGCGCTTGATATGAAATACTACCCATACGTTAAAGTCTTTCTATTTTATACAAGGTCTTAATATGAAAAAATACCCATATGTAAAAGTCTTTCTGCTAATATGAGGTGCTCAATATGAAAAAATGCCCACACATAGGTGCTTTCCCACTTATACGAAGTGCCCAATACAAACAAATATCCACATGCAAAAGCTTTCCTCTGCATGCAAGATGTTCGATGTGAAAAAATACCGATTTCTAATTATTTTCCTGTTCACATGACATACCCAGTATGAAAAAAATACCCATACATAAGCTATTCCACTTACACAAAGTCCCCTGTACAAAGAAATATAGTATACATATGTTCAGAGTTTTCCTGTGCAAATGTGGTGCTTGATATGAAAAAGTACCCATTAGTACTAGTCTTCCTGCTCATACAAGGCACTCAATAGGGGAATAAAAAAAAAAAAAAAAAATACAGTACTGATACGCAGTTTTTTTGCTGATATACAGCGCTCGATTAAAAGAAATCCCTGTACTCATATACAGGAGTTTTTATGCTGATATGAAGTGCTCGATTTAAAAAAAATACTCACAGATAGCTTTTATGTTGATATGATGCCCTCTATTAAAATACTCATACACTAGAGCTTTTATGCTGCCATGAAGTGCTCGATTAAAAAACAAATACTCATATGAAGTTTTTATTCTGATATGAAGCGCTCGATTTAACAAAATACTCACATGAAGTTAATATGCTGATATGATGCGCTCGATTTAAAAAAAAATACTCATGAGGAGTTTTAATGCAGATATGATGCGCCTGATTAAAAAAAAAAAATACTCATACACTGGGAGTTTTTATGCAGATATGATGCCCTCAATTAAAAAAAATTCCTGAGTGGACAACCTAACTCCTACAGATAATGGAGGTTTTCGTTTTTAAAGGCTCCACCATGCTTGCATGTGTCGGCCTTGGTCACCTAATGGTGGCTCTCCACGCTGCATGATCCATTGCAGCCTCCCTGTTCAGTCCCTTAACCCTAAGGTCACACTTAATGACCTCGTCCCATGTCTTTCTCGGTCTACCCCTCATAACCCCACCCCCATTATTAACACTTCTCACCTTCCTCACTCAATTATCATCCCCCATCCTCTCCACATGTCCAAACCACCTCAATCTACCTCTCCTCATCACAACACCAATACACTCCAGTCCCATCCTACCTCTCAACTCTTCCATCGTAAACCCAGCCCCTCCAGGCCTTGGACGCTGGGACGCACTGCACATCCACCTAAATATTGTCATTCCTATACGTCTGAGCCAGCGAATATCTTCCTCCTTCACTGCCCAGGTCTCACTACCATACAGCATTACACTCCTAACACATGCTGCATACAAAGTCCCCTTAGCACGTAGGGAGAGCTCTCTCAATGTCAGGAGAGGCAAGAGCTCCCTGAACTTCTTCCAACCACTTCTCACCCTAGCCACAGAGCTAGCTCCAGCTCCACCTCCAGCACACATGTCTCCCAAATAACAAAACTCTTCCACACACTCAAGAGATTCACCAGCAAGTTCAATCCTTTCACGTCTGACAATCTCCACCTGCTCACAACAATTCAAATTATCATCTTTATATTTACCTGCCACAGCAGTCAACTCTGGAGTACGCATAACTTCCCTTCGGAGGAATCGACGAGCCTGGCTGTAGGACATGCCCGGACAAGGAATCATCAGGGCCTGGACGAAGAGTGATCCGAGCCCAAACGAAGAATCATCGGAGCCCAAACAATCATCGGAGCCGGAATGAAGAATCCACCTGGGCCTGCCAACAGCTCTAGACTCTCCCCATCCCCCCTGCCCCAGGAAGTGGATGGTGAGCTGCAGTGTCGGTTCAGAGGCACATCCCATACCCAGTGTTGCCACTCCAGAATTTAAAAAGAACCAAGATTGCACCTCAGAAAACTCCAAGATTGACCTAAAAAACCCAAGATGTTCATTTTCACCGTACCCGAACATTTACCTTGTGTTAAAGTCTCGAAAATATGTATATACTTTCAATGTCTTACCTGGGATTTATACAGTACGTATTTAATGCATGTATACTTGTAGTGGAAGTTCTTCCGAATCACTGCTGGCATCTTCTGGGTGCAGAGTTGCCACTTCTGACTTGGAACACCTCTCTGTATAGCGCTGGTGACATTTTCCACTTTTCATGTCACTTAGTAGAGATTTAGATGGATTCCAAATGCAGCAAGACCCTCCCTGCCGAGCGACTGCTTGCTTTGCAAGCATACGGTTTGCAACAGTTTCGGTTAATAACCTGTTAGAATGCTTGGTTTTAACAATGTTTATCTTAGAAAACATCCGCTCAACTGCAGCAGATGAATGTGGCAAGGTCAATAAATCTCGCATGAATGTTGCAATAGTAGAAAACTTTGCTTCATTGTTTCCATCTTTTACTTCAAGTAATTCTTGCCAAAAAGAGGTTGGTGACAGGTTCAAATTTTGAAGACTGGCCCTGGCATGCAACAGATCTTGCCACTGCTCTTGTAAGTCATCAAGGTCTGGCTCTTTCACGAATGTGGGGAAATGAACAGCCAATTGTACAAATTATTTAGCATTTTGCAGCGGAGATAGAGCAACTTTTGGATCAATAATAGTAAGCTGTGCTAGGACACCATCTTCTTCTTGGGGAAATCTTTTCCTTATCTGCACACACAGTTCTACTAAAACCTTCTGACAGTCAACAACGAACCTTTTTTTTACTTTCACCAAGTGGTTCTTTCAGTAGCAAAGATTGACATCTTCCACCAAGATTTATACTGTCCATGTCAAGGTATACTGATACATCATGAGGGTTAATCACAGACAGCTTTTGACTCTCTAACACTTCATGGTTAACAAACATACTAAGGATGCTTCGATATTCATCAGCAATCGAAGAGTAGAGTGTGCTAAGCCTAAAGTATTCTGCTTGGAATTCTTTGTTCATTTTATCCACTTTTCCAAGAATGTAGTTCAGGAATAACAACATGTGTCTAGTTCCCCGATTTGCCATAGTTTTATATATTTGTGATGCCCCATCAACTTGATCTGAAGTAGATTCCGATTGAAAAAATAGCAGGAGGGCATCCCACTGCTCCAGCACTCGTGATATTACTTGACCTCTTGATAACCACCGATCTGTGAAAGTTTTATCATCTTATTCTTGGGACTCGGAACGACCTCTTGAATCAGTTCAAATTGATGCTGACGCTTACTACTTCGTGAAAAGTAACAGCAAACGTCCTTGAGGAAGGCTTCAAGGAAGGACGGCAAATGCGCACATGCATGGTTAGCACACAGTGCGAAAGAATGGCATACACAACCAAGAATGAATACAGATGGTATATCTCTCTTCAAGAGTGCCTGAAATCCATTGCGTACACCCATCATTGTAGAGCAATTATCGCTGGCAAAACCAATAATGTTTGTAAGTGGTATGTCTTTGCTTTGAAACAGTTTTTTTTACAGCCTTGTACAGACCCTCTGCACTGGCATCTTCAACTTCCAGAATGTCTAATAACGCATGTGTCACTTTGCACTTGTTTTTGTCAAAGTATCTTACCATGACTGCAAGTATCTGCGCCTCTGATACGTCGGTGCTTTCGTCAATAATTAAAGAAAATTTATTCTTCTTGCAGATTTCTGCAATTTCTTTGCGTTCTTCCCATGCTAATCCATCCTGCATCACATATGAGGCCTTTGCTTTTTTCATAGTCATTTTCTTAGCAGTGTCACATTCGGGAAACATCCTTTTCATTACCTCAATTAGATGATCTGCTTGGGAAAATGCCATTCCATGTTCTGCCATATATGCAGACAACAAGAATTCTGCATTATGCACTTTATTCTGCGAATCTTCCACTGGTTTCTTCATGAATTGTTGAATATTCACACATTTTTTCTTTGATTCATAGTTTTTCACATGCTTAGATGTAGCTTTGTGGTTCATTAACCCAGTTCTGTTGCAATTCTTCAACTTCGAATCACAAACTTTGCAATGTGCTACATATTTATCATTTGGATCCTGCTTAATCCAGTCTTTTAACTCAGGGTCAGTTAACCACTCACTATTAAATGCTTGGTGGTACCACAACTTTCCTCTCTTTTTTTGGTGGAGTTTTATCACCACTGCAGCTAGGATTCTCCGAGTCACTCATTGTTCTTCAATTGGCTTGATCCTTACCATGCAACATGTATACACCTCCGCGATCTACAGCAAACTGAACGGCTGTTGTTAAAAACGCAGTGTTGCCCAGATACTGGCCGCGAACTGAACCTGTCCCGAGTCCGTACAGTCGTGTGTACGTGTCCACTCCCGGCCATACCCCGTTGAACTTCAGTGATGAAAAACAAGTCCATGACTCATTTGATCGTCACCGAACATAATTGTTTTCGTTTCCAATTGATTAAGCATACAGATTTTTACGTTTAATGATATATAGCACTATATTATTCCAGTATTCTCATCAAAATATTTTGTTTTGATACACATAACAAAAACTCCAAGATTTATTGCATTCCTAGGAAAAAACTCCAAGACTCCAAGGTCGAAGCAAAAAACCCAAGATCTAGTAGAAAAACCCAAGGAGTGGCAACACTGCCCATACCATACACCACAGGACCATACCTTGAAATGAAAACCGCCTTATTTTCTATATATACTGTATATATATATATATATATATATATATATATATATATATATATATATATATACACCATTAAAATTCTCAAATATCACCAAAAAACTAAGGCGCGTTTTTGTGAGGCCTGAGGCTCAAGCCTGGCTTCGCTCTTTGGCTTAAGCCAAAGTGGCCCCGCAAAAACAGTACTCGAGCCATACTGACGAATGTAAACAAACACCCCGGTCAGCTGATGACGCAAAGCAGCATGGCAGATATTGGAGAATCATATATTTTCGATCTAAGCAGTAGTTCTTCCCTCCAGATTGGAACTTTTCCGTTGTTTGCAGAGACACAAGAGTCTGCGACTGTTGTGTCCACTCTTGTAGAGGAGTACATGAGCCAGGTCACTGCGTTGTCGTCTTTAATGGCAACAGGCACTAGGTACATAAAGCAGCTGTGTTAACCACTGGATAAAGGGCATTATATAAGGAAAGCTTTAAATTTACAAACTTGGGGTGCTTGTTGAGAACCCTAGGAACAAGGTACTCTCAGTGACAGTGTATGGGAAAGCAGACAGAACTCTTATTGATATTATGGTGTAGTGGTAGCAAGCTTAATAATAATGCTGGAGACAACACATTTGTGACCATCATGTTTGTAATGTCAAAAAGTTATGTTGTTGATGGTAGGAAACAACTGGAATCATGAACTGGTTAGGTTTTGATATTCGTAAGATCTAACATATCAAAAGTTTGGTGAGTAAAAGTCTGATAATAGGTTATTGCTTCATTTTACGTACTTATTAGGCTTGGCAGCGCCAGTAAATTTACAGCCATTGTTTTACTATTAAGGAAAATCAAACTTCCATAATTGAAGCTGATTGTATAAGGTGAACATTCCCCAACACAAGTATCTCCACATTTGTACCTCTCACTTCCCATCTACACATTGAAAAAAAAAAATTATGGTTGTATTACTGCTTAGATCATGTCAGGAGTATGAGTTTAAGGCGGTTTTTGATAAGTGTCTGTTTGTGACTAGGTAGCTGAGAAGAGGCTTCATAGGCCAATAGTTTTCTTGGCAGCAGATAATGAGTTTGTCAAATATTTTGGTAACGACGATGATGAGCCTAGGCAGCTGACTACATGTTGGTTGGATAAAATTTGAATGTAAGATCATCCAGACAAGAGTTTGGCATGCCTTATTCAGTTTGGTAGAAGATGAGCTAACTTCATCATGCAGATGTTGTGCCTGCCAGATTTATATATTTTTATATCTATTTTTTTTCTTTTGAGTGCAGATGATTGGCCATTTAAGTATTAAGTTGGCCAACAAGCTGTATGAGTGCATGTCTGGTTCATTCAGGTGTGCATGCAACAGGCAGCACTCTCTGTATGTTGCATGAACTGTACCTGCATTATGAACTCTTTAGTGCATACTTTCAGGGGAAAGGAATTATCAAGATGATACTCATTTGTGATAACAACGTACTGAATGTGTGGGGAATTTCTGCCATAGGGTCACATTGCCTTGTGATTATTGGGTTTCTGGTAGTGCTCAAGTCGGACAATTTTTAGATTTGCACAACCAGAGATTCTTAGAAACATAAGTTTACCAAATAAGTTCTGGGCCAATGTAGACCATTTTTCATTATATGCACTTTGCTCGCAAATGAATAATACTTGCATTAGGTTGAGTTGGGTTGGGTTAGGTTAGGTTACATTAGGTTGGGTTGGGTTAGGGTAAGTAGTAGGCCCACAGTACATATTTTTTCATCAAACCTGGCTGTTTCCTGTGGTTTTGGGTGTGATTCTGTTCATTTTGACCTTTATTTCTAAAAAGAAATAGTGGATTCTAAGGTGATTGCAAAAATATTCATTCCTTTGAAACCATTGATTGGCAATAAATTTGAAGGGCAAAATCAAATGAATCACACCAAAAACCATTGGAAACACTCAGATCTGATGCAAAGATCAGTGGTTGTGTGAAACTAAAAATTGACCCTCATTTCCATTCAGGTGTTCCCTTCAGTGAGCTACTTTGCTGTTAGGTCAATGTGTCCCCCTACCTCCTCAAAAAAAAAAAAAAAAAAAAAAAAAAAAAAAAAAAAAATTATTATATATATATATATATATATTTATATATATATATATATATATATATATTTATATATATATATTAAGAATATTAGCAAAACCATACTTTATAATTACATTATGTTCCTTTGGGTTGGTGCAGAGAATCACATGGAAAGCAGAAAGGCTTCAGTGATCACCTGGATCAGAAAGAAGATCTTGATTTCTTCAGAAATATGCTTGAGTCACCAAGGAAACCTTTACTCTTCTCCTTTATTTTGTACAGGAGCAGTACAGACCAGTGTTCCGTGGAGGGACTCCACCTGTTCATTAAAGTGTTCTCTCCATCTGTTCACTTTTTCTCCCTTCTCCACTAGTAATCTACCATTTTTATCTTTCACACCCCAACTAACTTTGTTGGCACCCTGTGTAGCTCTCTTTACCTCTTTCCAGAACATTTTCTTACATTCCCTCCACTTTCCACTCAAATTCCTTCCAAATTCCTCATCCACTCTCTTTTACTTATCTTTTCACCTCTCTCCTCCTCTCTACATATAACTCTCTCGTCCTCCTCTCAGCTTCTTCGACGCCCCTGTTCCTCATCCACTCATTATATGCTTTCTTCTGCAAGAAAATAATTCATTAGCATTAAAAGTGTTCTTAGAACTGTATGAAAAAAAAAAGATGCATGGATTAAAAATATTCAGGAATATATGAAGGAAATCAGCATAAGAAATACTAACCAACTGGACAATTTAAAAAAGGATGAAATAAAGAAGGTAAATGAATACGAAAAAGAAAATGTTGGAGAGAAGAACTGACAAACAAATCCTCAATTATATTTTATAAAGAGAAAAAATTAGACATTAAGGAAGAAAAACTTTATGAAAACACACAGGGTTCTATACTGCTGCACAGATGTTGCTTGAACACTTTAAAATTAAACTAGAGAGCAAGGTATATTGGTGGAAATACGTATTGTGAATTATGTAGCAAAACAAGAAGAAACTCTTGAACATTTCTTTAAAAACTGTAATGCATTAAAAGATATAAGAAGTAAATATGAGGTAGAAGGCAATTTACCGTAGAGAACATACTGGTATTAACATATGCAAAAGATGCAGATAAAAAATTCTACCACTACAAGAAATACCTCTGTGAAGTATGGAACACTAGAAAACGTATTTTAAAACATAAAAAAAAAAAAAAAAAAAAATTGACAACGAACAGCCCTGTGCTGATTCAAAAGCAATACTGAGTGAACACCATCTGATCTAATCTGAACCACAAACGAGCTGTCCAATTCACTCTAGCTACACATGTTCTCTCACGTGCATCAACTGTAAATTCTAGCATATCTGTATATCAAAATCAATCGGTGCAAGCCACATACTCGTGGCATATTGAAAAAAAAGTGAGAACTACATACAACTCAATGTAAGACGCCATCTTTGTTTACATATGACGTCACGGTCACACTCCCGGGCTCGAGCTACCTCAAGCCAGCTCCAGGGCAGGGCTGCCATATACGGAAATTCGTCTGCTAGCACGGACAAAACTGAGCATCGATGACGTATACGGATGAGTGTGACGTCACTCATCCGTTCCATGGAAAATACGGATTTTCTCTAGAAATTATTTGCAAATTTCTCAGATTTACGCGAAGTAAATGCCTATGTTAGGGCGTTTTATTCGTGTATACACTTAATACACTGTGACATGTACAGTTTTAGGTCACATGCAATCGTGTCGTAGTCAACATACTTAGTCATACTATTTTTTTTTTTTTTTTTCATAGCAACGATCGCCCAACCTGTCCCTGACGTTGGTCTACTACAGGTGTCCAGAAAAACATTTTTAACTGGGGTGTATCAGTAAGGATACGGTCACCATTCCCAAGGTTTCGGTAAGTTACTATAGGTTTCGTTATTACTTTATAGGTTATTATGTTCAGCCCTGAATTATTCTGTGTGATTTAGCAGTGTTTGCCCTACAGCATTAATGCTTCATTCTCTTCCTTATATTGATAGAAAACGTGATGATAGCGAAAAATAAAGTAACACTTTCGTATATAATGTACGATATCGTAGTGATGATAGGGTGGAATAAAGTAATACGTACAGTATATATGTAATATACAATATCATGAAATTACAGTCGATTACCTACAGGCTGTTAGTAGGACGACTTGAATAGGTACCGATACGTAATTATGTATTTCATGCATTTACAAGTTGTCATGCCACCCACCAAGAAATTTGGAGACGAGTGGTTATTTAACGTGGATTATCAGCCCTGGTTGTCAAGAGTGGAAGACGATTCGTCTAAAGATAACTGCAACGCTTGCAAGAGGTCTCTGGGAGCTGAATGTATAAAATAATATATTAATGTTATGTTATTTGATTGCTTAGAATGTGGTATTATTGTTGTTATTTCATGGTTTAAATTTACCAATTTAGCCTAGGTCATATTGTTGCTATGCCATGATTTCGTGTAGGCCTTACACAATAAATCATTTTTGAAGCTCGTGGAATTTACCTTATTTATTTAATATATGATCATATATATAATTGCCAGATAGTATATTACATAGCTTTATGCGATAATGTAAGCTAGGTTGCACATGATTAATATTTGGCTAACGGGAAAAACAAGGAATAATGTGAATATGATACATAAATGGTAGGCTTTCGTCTGTTTGTCATCGTTACACCCACAGAGTTACGCCAATGGACAAAGAAAACGATATGACGTCATATATCCTTAAAGGAGCTGTAAGTGGCCAGGGTCTCTGACCAGTCAGAGTGCACGGAATTTCATTACACGGAAATCAGACAGCCCTGCCTACACTACTACTGCCACGCTGTCACATTTGGTCAAGGGGTAGGGTAGGGAGGGAGTAGCGGGGGTGTAGAAACTCCTTTCCGCAACTGTTGCACCTCACAGGCGACTAATGTGGAAATTAGAACACATAGGAGGGCTGAAGAGGAACCTCTTGGAGTGGATGAGAGACTTCTTGTGAGACAGACAAATGAGGACAGTAGTAAGAAACAGGAGATCTGGAAAGAGGGAAGTAACAAGTGGAATCCCGCAAGGCTCGGTGTTAGTCCCCATAATGTTCCTGATTTATGTAAACGATATGGTAGATGGAATGAACAGTCATGCAAGCCTGTTTGCTGACGATGCAAAGATCATGAGGAAAGTAGAAGTTGAAGAAGACTGTAAAATGCTGCAGGAGGACCTGGATAGGATTCATGATTGAAGCTGGATGTGAAAAAAGAAATTCACTGCATAAAAATGTAAAATATTAGAAATGGGTAAAAGTACCTAGAGACCATCACTGAATTATTTGGTGGGTACTGAACTAACCACAAAAGCTAGAGAAGAGAAGGACTTGGGAGTGCTGGTCCGAGATAATTTGTCACCTGAAAAGCACATTAACAAGATAGAGAGATGTATAATCTCTTGACTAACATAAGAGTAGCATTTCATTACAATGATGAGATGATGAAAAAATTGATAGTGGCAATGAACTGCCCCAGGTTGGAGTAGTGGTGTGGTCCCCACATAAAAAGAGAGATATCAACAAGATCGAGAGAATACAAAAAACAGCAACCAAGATGGTCCCTAGCCTGGCAGATCTGTAATACAGGGAAAGCCTGGAAAAGCTAGATCTGCCCACCTTAGAAGAAAGAAGAGAGATGAGCGACATGATTGCAGTGTTCAGGACCATGATGGAAGCAGAAAAAACTGACAGAAAAGATCTGTTTGTATGGAATGGGAGTGTAACAAGAGGACACGGAATGAAACTGAAAGGCCAAGTTCCTTGGAGGATATAAAGAAATATAGTTTTCGTTTTAGATGAACAGACCTGTGGAACAGCCTGGACAAAAAGGTCGTCCAGCCTAGAAACCTAAGAGTTCAAAGCAAAATTTGACTTATAGAGAAACAGAGACGGGACCCCACGAGCTTAGCTCATTTCCTGTATATCATAACTAGGTAAACACACACACACACACATACTGAAAGAAGTATCAGAGGAAATCTGTAGTAAAGACATAGAGGAACACAAAAGGTTAGGGAAATACGAGAAAAGCAAGACAAGACCTCTAAAGGTGACTTTCCAGAGTGTAAACACTGTGGAAGAGATACTAAAAAATGCAAAGAATCGTATGGAAAAAGAGGAGTTCAAAAATGTATGGATAAAAAGATGCCTAACACAAGAGGAACTGGAATTACTGAAAGAGAAAAGGGAGGAAGCAAAAACAAAAAATGAGGGAAGATCAGAAGAGGAGAAGAAGAAATTTTTTTTACAAAGTAATAGGATTGCAGGTACGAAAGTGGTACACAAACAGGATGGAAGAAAAAGGAGGAAGTTGGTAGAACCATGTCATGACAAGTATATAAACAAGATGATAAAGTTGATGTACTCAAATGTGGATGGAATGGTATCTAAATTACTAGAGATGAATGATTATGTCAGAGAAAATGAACCACAAATAATATGCCTAACTGAGACAAAATTAACACCAAGGATATCCAATGACATACTAAACTTAGAGGAATACAATATATGGAGAAGAGACAGAAATTTAAAAAAAGGAGGAGGAATTATAATATTAACTAAGAAAAATCTAAAAGTCAAGGAAATAAACCTAGATATACCATCACAAGTAGAACTGATTGCAGTAGAGATCGACACATCTGAAGGTAAAGTAATTGTAGCCAATTTGTACATGCCACCCAGATCAAACACATGGGAAAGAGACGAATATGAGGACCTGGCAGAGAGTACAATTCAGAGTATAGGATCCTTGCTACATAAAATGGAAGAGAAATCGGAAAGAATTATACTAACTGGGGACTTCAATACAAATATAAATTGGAATACTCTAGATATAAATAGCCAAGAAAGCTGTTGGGACCAAAAGCTCCTGGATCTCGTACAAGAGTTTTTCTTAACGCAACATGTGAGGGAAACCACTAGAAAGAGAGGACTAAATGTACCTTCAGTGCTAGATCTAATATTTACTAGGCAAGAAAATGACACTGACAGTTTAAAATATCACCCTCCACTCGGCAAAAGCGATCATGCAGTACTAAATTATAACTTCAGGATAGCATATGACATAGTAAACAGCAATGACAGTTACAGAAAGAGCCTAAACTATAAAAAGGGAAATTATCAAGACCTAAAGAAGTATTTCTTAGAAGCTGATTGGGAAAATGAGCTTAGAGGACATGATTTAAATGCTGTATATAAAAAATTTTGTGAATTTTATGAAATAGGAGTCCAGCAGTACATCCCACAGCACAAAGAAGCAGATAAGAAAATACAGAAATGGTTCAATACAGAATGTAAAAAATCAAAAGAAAGAAGAGATTTGTTGTGGAATAGATACAGAAGACACAATAGTGAAAGGGCGTATAATAATTACAAACAGGCAAGAAACGACTATACAAGAATAAGGAGGGAAGCCCAAAAACAGTTTGAGGAGGATATAATAAATAAAAGTAGTGATCAACCAAAGCTGTTTTACAGCTATATCAGAAGCAAAACTAAAGTAAAAGATATAATACAATCCATTACGGACGAGGGAATCACTTATACACAAGAGAAAGATATTTGTGAAGCACTAAATAAGAATTTCCAATTAGTTTTTACAGAAGAAAAAAATTTTGAAAGGGACTATGTGGAACACGCATGTCCACACATACTACCAGATATACAAATAGCAGAAAAAGTAATACAGGAGGAGTTAAGTAGATCAGACAGAGGAAAAGCAAGTGGTCCTGACGAAATTTCATGTTGGGTGTTACGAGAGTGTCCAAAGGAGTTAAGTAAACCATTATTTTTAATTTTCAAGAAATCCTTGAGTCAAGGGAAACTACCTGATATTTGGAAAAAAGCAAATATAGTCCCCTTATTCAAGAAAGGAAATAGACAAAATCCTCTCAACTACCGACCAGTATCACTGACCAGTGTTGTAAGCAAGGTATTAGAAAAACTTATAAGAAAAGCTTGGGTAAATCATCTAGAAGAACACAGTATGATAACAGAAAGACAGTTTGGTTTCAGAAAAGGAAAATCATGTGTTACTAATCTGTTGAGCTACTATGACAAAGTAACAAACAATACAGGAAAGGGAAGGATGGGTGGACAGTATCTATTTAGATTTCAAGAAAGCTTTTGACACAGTACCACACCAAAGACTTTTATGGAAGCTGTACCATCAAGGAGGAATTCGAGGCAAACTGTTTTTTTGGATGCAAGACTTTCTCATAAAAAGAGAAATGAGGACAGTACTAAGAGGAAACTACTCATCATGGAAAGAAGTGACTAGTGGAGTACCACAGGGTTCGGTGCTGGCACCAATCATGTTTTTAGTGTACATAAATGATATAAACAGTAACACTGGAAATGAGAGCTATCTGAATATGTTTGCAGATGATGCAAAAATACAAAGGAGAATTACTAGCACAGATTCTTGTAGGGAGCTACAAGAAGAATTAAATAAACTTCATGAATGGAGTAGTAAATGGCAAATGGAATTCAATGTGGACAAGTGTCATGTAATGAAGTTTGGTAAAAGTGGAAAAAGACCTGATTGGGATTATAAGTTAGGAAATAAAACCCTATACACAGCAGAAAGAGAGAAAGACCTAGGTGTGATTATCAATAACAGACTATCTCCGGCTGACCACATCAGCGAGAAGGTACGGAACATGTATACACTGCTTGCAAATATGAGAATAGCATTCACATACATAAATGAAGACATGCTAAGAAGGATAATAACATCATTCATTAGACCAACCCTGGAATATGCATCAATAGTCTGGAGTCCTCATCTCAAAAAGCACATAGACAAGATTGAAAAAGTTCAAAGGGCCGCTACAAGATGGATATCAAGCTTGAGGGACCTAAGCTACGAAGAAAGACTAAATAAACTGAATCTACCAACACTACACGAGAGAAGGAAAAGAGGTGACATGATAATGCTATATAAGTGCATATCAGGAAAGGAGAAAATAGACATAAACGATTACTTAACATATGGAGAAGCATCAGCAAGAGGACACTGCAAAAAACAGCATAAGAAGAGAGGTGATAAAGACTTAAGGAAATTCAGTTTCCCAAACAGAGCAATTGATCAATGGAATGCACTACCGAATGAAATAGTGTGTGCCAAAACAATTCACAAATTTAAGGATATGTACGATAAATATGGTTTAAGACACGGGACAGTACGAGCTTGACTCATTCCTGTAAAGATACAATTAGGTAAGAACAATTAGGTAAGAACACACACACACACGAGAAAACAGGCCAAATATGCCATTTCCAGTGGAGTTCAGTTTGGTATGAATGGTTTGTTGTTGCTGTTATGCTAGGTGTAAAAGGTCGGCTTCTTGTCCTCCTAACAACACCTAAGGTATAGCTGGGTTCCCTAGACCGAGCTAGGACACAGTGTGAGAGGAACAGGGCATAAAAACACTGGGCAACTACCTTACACGTATATTACCAAATTCTTTAATACAGGCCAGACAGGCAATCTCACATGACACTATACAAAGGCAAAGCTTGGACTAGCAGATATATTACGGGTATCGTACAGGATACCGGCAGTTTTGAGAGTAGAAGACAGACTCTGCACTTAAGTGGAGTTGAGATTACACTTTGATCTGGGGCTGCATATACTCTATAGTAGTTATGTTCAAGTCCTGTGGAGTTATGATGGTTAAGCACTGCTTATGTCTTGTCTCACATTCAGTGGAGTTATGGTATTTAAGCACTGTCACTGGTGTTCTATACACTGCTTGTTAACTTTCACTTTCACTCACGGGCATTGGAGTGACAGTCACGGTAGGTGTGTAGGGCAAAGGAGAGGGCCAACTGGGGGGGGTGGGGCCGGCAGCTCACAGGTGTCCGCCCAGCGTCGGTAGAGTTCCTTCAGGCGTCCTCTCATTTAGGGGCCATGGGACTACATGTAGGAGCATCATCCTCCTGTATGAGCTGTGGTCTGGCGTGGTGAAAAGCCCCGCACTGGTGGGGTCAGGCACAGGGGTTTGGCCCTCAGGACTGAGGCCGAACAGCCTCTGCAGGTGCTCCTGCAGGCGCCCGGTGCAGGAAGGGCACCGCTCCTTCTCGGGACTGGAGAGGTCATGCCCCGGGGTACATAGGGGCATTGTTGAGAGCCTGTCTACTGCGTTCTCAATACCGTTGCTTCACCGTCAGTGTAGGGCTGCGGCGTTTCCTATGGCAGGAGTCTGACAGGCGTTGGTCTCCCTCTGGTGCCAGCTGGATGGAGTGCAACCCCGGGGATAACACAGGGCCTTTCCACCAGTCCTCTATAAGGAGGTTCTCCTTCTGAGGGCTGCCTCGGTCTGGGAAGTTGGAGGTGGGACCTACTCTGCCACTGGTGGGGCAGCACAAGCAGGGGTCGCCCACGGGTTGTGAAGTCACAGGGGGCAAGAGACCTTTATGGCGTCCCTCCCTGGTGCGCTACCAGCCGTCGCTGAGGTCCCTTAGGCAACGGGAGGAGGGCAGCTACAGGCCACCCCTTTCCTGTTGGTGTGGCAACCAGCCGTCACCGGGGCCCGATTTCCTGATGGGACTTCAGACGAAGTGCAGCTACCGGCCACCTCCTGCCTATGGGTGCAGCTACCAGCCGTTGCCAAAATCCTGTATGAGGGGCGACGTGTAGGCAAGGGGCTGCTACAGGGCGTCCCGTCTACTGGTGCGGCTGCCGGCTGTCACCAGTGTTGTGCCCCTCGAGGCAACTGCAGAAGGAGAGAGGGCGTACCTTTCTCTTCCCACGTGTGGCTGCCAGGCCGTGATGGGTTGTGCAGGGGGGGGGGCAGCACTATGAGCGGCTACGGCCTGTCTCTTTATGTGTGCGGCTACCGGCCATCACTTGTATGTGCGGCTACTGGCCATCATTGTTGCACGGCTGCAGGCCATTACTTTTATTGAGTGGCTACAGGCTGTCTCTTTAGTTGTGTGGCTACCGGCCTCACTGGGGTGCTGCCTGGAACTAAGTTGGTAGCTCCACCCCAATCCCGGTGAAAGCTGGCTCGGCTGGAGGGTAATGCACCCAGACTGAGATGTTCCCGCCAGGTGCACTCCGAGGAATAGGGGTGCGCGGCCATATGGGATGTATGCCCATATCACATGGACGTCACGCCACCTACCCCTCCGTTGTCGCCTCCTGGGGGTGTTGTGATGCCCTCGGTTTCCATGGCGGCTATTTCACATCTGTCATGGTAGGAAAATTCACGTCTCCGTGACTGGAGGTAGTAGGTTTTGGTGGTGCTGGTGCTATGGTCTGGAGTCAGATGTTGGAGGAGGGTGATCCATTGCGTGGTTGCCAGGTTTTCGTCGTGGTGAAGGGTGCAGGTTAGGCAGAGGGTACAGGCTTGGGAAGCCGTGCGGAATCTTGATCTGGAGGGGGTGATGAGGCCCGTGGATGCGGCGCTTCCTGCCATAGGTCAGTGACCAGGTGGCACGTCGTATCTTTATGGCTGTAGGTGGTCACTCCTCCGATGGTCTCAGCTGAATGCTGGCAACTGAGGCGGGGGTGGTGGTTTTATGCTGGGGAGAAGAGCAGGTGTTTTCCCTAGGGATAGGAGTGGATGGATATTTCAGCTGGGCTTGGTGTAGTCTGAGGGTAATAAGAGTGGTGTTGGGGGTGTGGGGGCTGGGGGTGATTGAGTCTAGTGGGGGAGGTGAGGCAGGGAGGGAGGGGGTGGCGGTGTACCTGGCGGGAGGGCATGAGAGGCGACCGGAGCGAGTGATGGTGGTCTTCAGGGTGGGCGTGGGTGGCGAGGTAGGCGTGCTGCCTCGTGGTGCTCCGGTTGCACGTGGTGTTGCGCGGTGGTGGGCGGCGTTGGGTGGTGTCATTTGGGGTGGGGGTTTGGGGGCGGAGGGGGGAGATGAGGTGATGACAGGGGACGGTGATGTGGATGTGAGGGTGGCAGGGGATGGTGTGTGGGCATGTGAGTGCGTGCTGGCTGTGGGTGGTTTTAGCACGCTCAGGTGGCGTGGCAGTGGTGGGGCGGCAGGTGAGGTGGTGTGAGGTGCGGGGGTTGAGAGAGATGGTGGTGAAGGGGGGGTTGGCTGGGGGAAGGGATTTGTGATGGCAGTGAGGCAGGTGAGGTGGCGTGAGGGAGCTGGTGGTGAGGGAGTGGGGGAAGATGGAAGGGAGGAGGAGGGCATGATGTAGCAATTGTAGGAGTCGGGAGGGGGGTCTGGGGTGGCGAGTGGAGGTGAGGCAGTGCGGGAGGTGGGCAGGGTGGGCCAAGGGGAGGCGGTGGTGCAGAACGGGCACACATGGCGATTTCTGAGCATTCGTGGAGTGTTATGGTAATCTATGGTCACTTGGTTGGGGTTAGGGACGTGGGTGATAGTGTATGGGTCCATAAAGTGGGGTGAGAGTTTATGGGGAATCGACAGTTTTGCAACCATCAAGGAATCACCCAGTCTGTAGGAGTTCGAGGGGATGTCGTCGGGTTGGAGGTCCAGACCGTTTTGTAGTTGGGGAAGGGGGTTGGACATGGGGGACATGGTGGGAGGCTGTAGGTGTCGGCGTAGTGGCAGGAGGAGGGGCTTCCCCGAATATCCACTTCTAAGGGGATATACTGTCTTCTCGGGGACAGTAGTTGATTCCCCATTGGACAATTTTAACGTGGGCTTGCCAATCATCATTTTTAGTTTCCTTGATTCTAGTGCGCACTTGGTTCATGAGGGTGCGGTGGCTTCTCTTGCAAACTCCGTTCCCCTGTGACCAGTATGGAGACGAGTGGGAGATGCGGTAGCCGAATATGTTGGCTAGCTCTCACCAGATGTCACTAGTGAACTCGGAGTCATTGTCCGAGTGTAGGGCCTGATGTATTCCAAAATAGGAAAAAACGTGGCGGACTAGGGTGTCGGCCACGGTGACGGCATGGTGTTCTTTGGCCGGGCATGCGATGACGAACTTGGAGTACGTATCCACGAAGGTGATAATATAACAGTATCCTGACCTGGGTGGTAGGGGCCCCACTATATCCACGGGGAGTAACTGCCAAGGCTTGTGGGCAGTTATACTTCCTGATGGGCGGGCCATGCAGGTGGCATCCTTACCTAATGCACAGGTTTGGCAGGACTGGGTGACTTGTTTGGCCAGGTTGCTGGGGTTGGGGGTCCAGTAGGTGTTGTTGAACACCTGGAGAAGTTTCTTGATACCTAGGTGGATCCTGTTGTCAGAGTGGTGTCCCATGCAGTATCTGGGTCGAGGATAATGTGCCCCGATGGGGTGGACAAGCTGTTGCCCTGCTGGAGGAGTTTGGCAAATAAGTGGGGCGGAATCCGGGGGGGGGCGGTCCTTGTCACCACTGTTGGAGAAGTTCCAGCTCACATCGGATCGCATGGATGGGCAGGCAAGAGAGTGTGTTGGCATTAGTATGGAGCTTGCCGGGGTGGTAGGAGATCTCGTTGAATTCCCCCAATGTCTCCCTCCATCTAATAAGTTGGGCATTATGAGTGTCGGACTGTCGTAGCCATTGGAGTGACTGGTGGTCCGGGATAATCGTGACATTGGTTCCAGATAGGTAGGCCCGGAAATACTCCAATGCCCAGGCATTCTTGCTTGGTGGCGGCATAGTTCTTTTCGGCCTGGTTAAGGGTGTGACTGGCACAGGCGATGATATGCTCTCATCCTTCCTGGACTTGTGCGAGGACAAGACCAATCGCAATCAGGGAGACGCCGGTGTATAATCGGAAGGGGCAGGGTGTAGTCAGGGAAGGCGACGACTGGGGCAGTTACGAGTTTGTCCTTAAGTTCTTGAAAAGCAGCCCTTCACTCGTCGGTCCAGGTAAAGGGTTCTCCCTTTTAGGTTAGGTCGTGGAGGGGTTTGGCGATATTGGTGAACCCCTTTACAAAGCATCAATAGTATGAGATGAGGCTCAGGAAGGCTCAGATCACATGGATGTCTCGTGGGAGAGGGAGCTCCGCAATGGCGCGCGCTTGTCGGGGTCAGGTGAGAGTCCGTCTTTCGAGATAATGTGCCCCAGGAAAGCAACAGTTCGTGCAGCCAGAATGCATTTGGAAGGCCGGAGCTTGAGGCCCACCTGGCAGATGCATTGAAAAGCTTTCCTGAGGTGTTGAAGGTGATTGGCCCATGTTTTGCTAAAACAGATGATGTCATCTAGGTATGCCAGACAGATTTACCAGGTGAGGCCACTCAGGACGGACTCTATCAATCAGGAGGAGGTGGCAGAGGAGTTGCAGAGTCCGAATGGCAGGACATTGAATTCGTAATACTTTCCATTACTTGTGGAAAATGCTCTCTTCCCTCTGTCCTCGGGGTGTTCGGGGACCTGCCAATACCCTGATTAAAGGTCCAGGGTACAAAACCAGGAGGCGCCGTGCAGAAAGTCGAGGGAGTTGTCGATCCTGGGAAGTGGGGTGGCATCCTTGATGGTAATGTCATTGAGGCGGCGGTAATCCATGCAGAATCGCATGGTACCACCTTTCTTTTTGACGAGGTTGACAGGAGAGGACCAGGGGCTGGTGGAAGGTGAAACAACGCCGGCATCGAGCATTTCCTGGACCTGCCAGTCTTCCTCTCCTCATTATTTTGGGTTTTTCTGTCGGGATATTTGGCAGACAGGCGGTCCTGTGGTGCATATCTCATGTGTCAGGTAAGTAGTATGGCCAATATCTGGGAGCCCTGACACAAAGAGGTCCTGAAAGTCCAGGAGCAGATGGTGGAGAGTGTCAGCTTGATGGGGTGAGAGATGCTTGGGTATGGGGGGCAGTGGGGAAGGGGAGGAGGGGGTGGTGGTGGTGCATGGTTCTGCTTCTTCCATTTGTACTACCACAAGCCCCTTAGGTAGCATGAGGAGGGTTGTGGTGATATTGGCGATTCGGACCGCCGCGATGTGAGGGGGTAGGAAGTTGGGGGACAGAAGGCAGGCCGAGAGGGTTCTGGGCAGCAGGTCTGGGGAGAATAAGACAAATGTTCCGGTAGGCCTGTTCAATGGAAGCCATGCTTCGTGATGAGGGGGAATTGTGATGGTGGAGGTGGTAGTATCAGGGAAGGTGGGGCAAGCAAGGGGGTTGGGGAGGGGGTCAGGGAAGGGGGGAATAAGCGGGTGGTGTGCAGTGCTGGGGAGGGGCAGGGGATGGTTTGCAGGTGCACAGGGGTTGTGAGGGGTCGAGGGAGGGGACTGGGGGCTCCTGAAACTGGAGTTGCCGCTTGTGTCAATTGATGTTTGCTTGTAGTTTCTGTAAGAGGTCCAGTCCCAGATATCCATCGAAGGTTCGACAAGCTGAGTTGAAAACGATGAATTTATGCTGGGTGGAGACTTGCTGGTGGGTGTCGGTGCGTAAGGCTGGGGTTTCCCCATGGATGGGTAGGGGGCAATCCCCTGCATCTACGAGATGAGTCAACGTAGGGAAAAGTGGGCCGAAAGCTGATTTACAGCGGGAGTAGAAATGGCTGTAGAGGCACAATCTGGCCGCTCCCATGTCGATCAGAAGCCTCGCTTTTACCCCGTTCAGTCTCATCTTATTGTAGACTGGGGGGCAATATTTATGAGAGGTGGCCCCCACCACCGTGGGAAGGTGTGGGGGCAGGCCTAAAAATCCAGCTGTTGTGGGATCTTGTCTTTCTCAGGCTCCATTTCCCCAGGATCAGTGTCTCCGGTTGGTGTGGTGTCATCCTCAGGGCTCCGATTGGTGTGGTGTCATCCTCAGGGCTCCGATTGGTGTGGTGTCGTCCTCAGGGCCCTCGTTCTCTAGAGATCATACTCTGCGTTGGCCTGGGGTGTTTAGTCTGTGCCAGGCAGCTTTGAGTTGCTCCCGGATGTCGTGGAGTGGACACCGGTGGCTACATGCGGAGAACTCCCAAGGGTTGATTGTAATTAGGTTCTGGTTCTCCTTGTGACTAGGGCGCTTGTTTGTGGGGTGTGCCCTAGGTAGGTTGGGTGTTAGCATAGGGCTGGTGTGGGCTGGTGGTGGCCGAGGTTTGTTGGGTGGGGTTGGTTTATTTGTAGGAAACTTGCTCACTACGTTGATTTGCTGAGGGGTGGAGCGGGAGGTCAGGGGTCGCCGTATCAGCTGGACATCCCTGTCAAGATCTCCCATAGGGTCGTGTATGGTGAAGTGCTCCTTGACCATACTGGGGAGAATTCTGAGGAGGGTACTGATGGTATGCTGTTCCCGGGTTTCTGTGTCTGCTTCCGGGTATGCGGCGGTGACGAGCCGCCTGGCCTGGGTAAGGGTGTCATCCAGGTTCCCGTCGTAAGTTGGGCTGTCCAGTTGTGACAGCACCACCACTTTTCCCAAGGAGGGGGTGATGGCTTGAACTACTATTTTAGTGAAATTTGCCCATGTCAGTTTGGGGATGACTTTGGGTGCAATATGAGCCGCTGCTTTGCCCAAAAGTGGTAGGGTGACTGCGATTTTCTGTCTGTTGTCTTCAAAACCGATATCTAACAGCGGCTTGATCATACATAGGTACGTGTGTATGTTGTACTGTTCCTGGTCAAATCTGAGTAATTGTACGTGCGGCTTTGTTGCCATTTTGGTGATTTCCCTGTTTGCTCCTCTCTGTATTCTATTTTGCCCAGGTCACAAACCACCGCTATCCACCAGTGATATACTAGGTGTTTTTAGGTCGGCTTCCCGTCCTAACAACACTTAAGGTTTAGCTGGGTTCCCTTTCTAGATCAGAGCTAAGATACAATGTGAGAGGAACAGGGCAAAAAAAAACTCTCAACAACTACTTTACACATATATTACCAAATTCTCTAATACAGGACAGACAGACAATCTCACAGGACTCTATACAAAAGTCAAGACTCAGACTGGCAGATAGATTATGGGTATGACACAAGATACCGGCAGTCTCGAGAGTGGAAGACAGACACTGTACTTAAGTGGAGATGGAATTACACTTTGTTCTTGGGCTGCATATACTTCACAGTTATTATGTTCATGTCCCGTGTTACACTAAGTGGAGTTATGATGGTTAGGCTCTATTACTAGTGTTTGTGTCCCATTTCACACTTAGTGGAGTTAGGATAGTTAGGCACTGTCACTAACATTCTAAACACTGG
>NC_137023.1:43144822-43159822 GCF_032717465.1 Coenobita brevimanus
AATTATCCCTTTGACTGAGACCTTTACGTTTCACATGGGTCTGCAGCGGCATAACCCACTAGATCACAAAGCGTTTACACAACATACTAAATGGTTCCCTGAATTACAGGAATTTGGCTTGCCAATGTATAGGTACTCAACTTGAAGGCAACATTTCACTGAGTGGAGGATGGGAGTCATCCTCTCCACACCACAGTTGTATTTCTATTTTAGTTTATTTTTCTTCTACCTGACTATTCAATATTAGCGATAGGGCTGAAGGCTGTGCATAACCCATCCAGTTACAAAACTTCTTAGCTGCATTGAAATAATCAAAGATGCCAGAAATAAAATAGTGAACACTATAATTTCTGTTTAAATCTTACAATCATTGGAATATTATAATTTACATGTAACTGAAGAACGTCCTCTCGCACTGAAGTAGTAAATAAAGGCTGTCTCTACCCTAAAGTCGGTGCCCTCCCGCGGCGGCACCAGTTTAACAGGGTGGCTTCAATGCGCGGTTATACTCGTACATAAGCTTGGCCCTTCAATCCCCTCTCTATTCGCCTAAAGGAGGATGGTGGACTGTATGAAGAGGAAACTGAAGACTTTTTATGAGAGCATAAGAGTGTGCGTGCCAGCTGCTCGCCCTGGGGTATTAAAGCCATCACTGCTCTTGCTCTAAGTCTTACCTCGTGCACAAGCCCCTCGCATTACGCAGCCTGTCGAGTTGCAAAGCCTACTGTATATTGACAAATCTCGGTAAACTTGCCCTAAAACCCCGCTAGAATGTCCTTAAGCACAAAAATCTCAGAATCGCTGGTAAAAATAAAAATTCTACAGAATTTCTAAAACTGTAAAGATCTCCATACTACTGCTCGATTTCCTGCTGGTTGACGTTAAACACATTTGCAGTGGAAGTAAATATCCTTAGATCTGCTTAAATCTGTCACCTCGGCATCCGGGGACGCGTTCTTGTGAACTTGGGAGGCTCTTACATGCTTTCCTCGACCAACAATTTTATGCGCATTACACTATCCTGTTCAACCTGAGGACATCACTTTCACTTCATTCTTACTGCTACAGGTCGATTTTACTGAGATGTAGCGAACATCGTATAAATGAAATGGTTTTGAGGGCTGTATTTAACCCTTTCATTCGAAAAGCTTAGCCTGTGTTGACTAGAATTGCCTGAAGGTAGCACGTAAAAAAAAAAAAAAAAAAAAAAAAAAAAAAAAAAATCTTTGTAGAAAAGGTATTACCGGTACTACTGATGCATATCTTATTACCGACGCAGTTTGCATGAATAACATGTAGGGAAATATTAACGTGTCGTATACGTAAATCAACTACTAACAGGAGCTACAAAACTCTCAAGCCCACGAGAATACTTCTTAAAGTACTAGAGACCTGCCGTGACTGGCTGGGAGAACAAAGCAGGGCTATGATTGGCTACCAGTTAAAAGGGTGGGGTGTGCTGGGTGAGAAGAGACGAGGATTATGAGTCTCTAAATGAGCCAGTGCAGTCACGGGGCGGCAGAGTGTATTCTTCAGTGGAATCAGTGTGAGCAACATCAGGCTCACAGGGTCAGAAGAGTTAAACAAGGTAAGGAAAGATAATTCACTTAAAAACAAAAAATAACTTTTCGTCTGCTACGAATGGATAATGTCCTCTTCTTAACTGAATTTGGTCCCCTGAATTCAAATCTGATGTTAGAATTTAGCCATCACGTCATGTGTTCAAGTTAAACACATTCTTAAGTTGTATACATAATGTTACTCCGCATGCCATATTACTGTATATTGTACATTGTCACATTAGAAAGCAACCCTGAGTACTCATATTCAAGATTGAAAACCAAAGTGTATAATGTGCAACATTCCATTAAAAAATTCAGTTTTTAAAAAATATGAATTGAATATGAAAAGAATCTTATTAAGTAATAGTAACAGAACACGTGCCTGAAATATATTCAACTTAAGCGTTGGCCAATAGCCTTCGAAAGTGTTTAAGACATTTACTCTTGCGCTTGTGGGAGGTGATGGTCTCCCGTCGTAGGAACCAGCAGTAATCCACCATCATATTTGGGTTGAGCGCCCATGGAAGCGCCCTTGGTATCTATTATAATTTCCATAACCGAAATATCCTGGTGGAACCTTTCTTCATGCTCATCACTTATTTCGCCCAGATTAGGTGGAAAGAAATCAAGATAGGAATGCAAGAAGTGAATTTTAAGAGACATTCTACAACCCATTTGCTTATAGATTTTAGAATGTTGTCCACTAATTCAACATAATGTTCAGCTTTATGGTTTCCATGGAAGGTCTGCACAACCAATACAAATGCTTCCTATGCTGCAGCATCAAGATGTGGTTTGAGTTTAGTTTTATACTCATTATCACACATCAACTCCCGATTCTGAGACCCAATGAATATGCCTGCTTTGAGCTTAGCATCAGTTTTCTCTATGCCAAACTTCTCTCTAAGGTACTGGAAACCATTACCATCCTGATCCTTTAAAAGTTCTTCAGAAGTCCCAGTTTGATGTGAAGTGGAGGAAGGAAGATTTTCTGGGGGGTCTACCAATGGTTTATGCTGCACAATGTACCTGCCAATTGTGTGGCCATGTCTTTTAGGCCAGCCTTTCACAACATAATGATTTTTGTCATCACGGCTGTTCCATAGGTATAAAAAACACGTGTTTTGTGTAGCCCAGCTGCAGACTGGTGAGTGGGGAAACCACATTGGGATCCCCACAAATACTCCACTTGTGAGCTGAGTAATTAACCAATTTCAGAAGGATTTCTATAGACTCATAAGTCTCCTTCATATCAACAGCATGAGCAACAGCAACAGAAGGCTTTATAATACCACTGTGTACCATTTCTTAGACCTAAGAAATTAGGAAATGGCAAGATACTAAAGCAACTAATGACGCTCCTGAAAAGATGACATAATTTTCATCACCATTATCATTTAAAAATGAAAATGAGCTCTGATGTCAGTTTTCGAGAGGTAAGGGATGGTGCGAAGGTAATCAGCGACGTATGGCAGAAGTGCATTTTTTTTTTCTATGGAACGCGCAGACACACCAAAAATGGTAGAACAGAACAAGGAAAACCATGAAAATATAACTCAAGAGAGGTAAGGGGCGTGTAGTGTAAATGTATCAATTTTGGAATTTCTTAATCCCTTCAGTCCAGTGACGTAATTTTCAATTTATTCTTGCTATCTTCAAACGACTTTTTTTTTTTTTTTTTTTTTTTACGAGAGAATATTCGAATTTCAGAAGTTTGATATAGCCTTGATTTACCTCTTCACTGACAGAGGTTTCCCCATTACCTTTTCACTACAAGATCTCTCTCTCTCTCAACAAAATCCTCTGCAGATGTCAAGAATATAGGAACACAACACGTCACTGGACTGAAGGGGTTAAAGCTGATGCGCCTAGTCCTGCACAGTATTTTGCTTAGAATCAGGGTCGCTATAAAACAGCAAACTTTCACAGATTGAACCCCTTCAGGGCGAGGATTTAATTAATTTTGTGGTTTGTTCTTGCTGCTACTAGACGACTGTATCCAGCTTAAGAGGGCACCCTAGTAGCAAAGGAGTTATTGAAAGATATATCTGACCCCTCCAAACAATCTCTCTCCTGAGATGAATAAAAGCATCTGCAGAAAACATGAATTAAAAAAAAAAAAATCCTCCTAGAAAAGGGGTTCAAGATTGGGCTACATATATTGTGAGTTAATTGGACCTATGGAAAAAATTAAGCCTTTCACTATAATAATTTCATTTTGCTTTATTCTTCCTATCTTCAAACGTTTTTATTTGGCTTCGGAGAAACTCATGGTTTAAATTTAGCAGTCGTTTACTCCTTCATTACTACGGGAGTCTGCTAATATGAATAAAATAATCTGACGTTAGCTAGAACAAAATGATATACGTTCTCTGACTGAAAGGAATAGGAGGGAGACACCAACTTAAAAAGGAAGAATCAAAATACGTAATTTATATCATTTTTACTACCACGCGCCCCTCTTAGTTTCTTTGAGGTACAACGAAGGTAATGTCTTACTCCTCAGTCTTACATAAACATCCTCCTAGGAGAATAAAGTAGTCGGCAAATAGCAAGAGAAATTCCATCATAATGAAGGGGTTACGAGGGTATGTGCCAGTTGGAAGACAAACGCCCGTAGTCTTGAAACTGAGGGCAGGGGTTACCCTTCCCGCACCCCGCTCGAGGTGGAAACTCACACCTTCACCAAAGTGGTAATCTTGAAAGCGGGAGAGCGCACCCCTTCGTGTGGGTAGGCGAGGCAAAGACTTGGTAACACTGATTAATTTTAAAATTCAAAATCTTAATATACAAACAATATATATGACAATTTCTAAGATACGCACACAATATAATCTATTAATGTTAGCATTTCTTACCGCTTCAATTATTAAAGACTGGCATTTGTTCTTGAATACTCTGTATAAGAGTATGCATACAGGATTTGGAGAACCTGTACCGTAGGAAAAATTCGGTGTCAGACACAACTTCAGAGGGGTTCATGCGGTCAGTTATAACCCTACGAATACGCCTTGGCTGGTCAGACCGATTTTGCCTATATTTCTGCCTCAAATGTTTGTTTCTGCCATTCTTCCCACCCAGAACCCCGAAATCCCACCCCCTAAGACACGGGGTGGGGGGGTTAATTTGAAAACCAATCACGAACACCGAAAATAAAAGCCAAATTCGTTCAAATCACACCAAAATACACCAGAAAAATATATTGCCAAGGCAAAACAAAATAGTGCGGACTTGTAAAGGCTCACCGAACGCAAATATGAAAATTCGTAATTCAAACTGGCTGCGCACCAGTCTGTTTTGGTAGTACTCGGCCATTCCTTACCGTAAGAAGTATTTCACGTATTAATCAAACTAATTATAAAAGTATCATGCACCATACCTGATAAACAGCTTAGTAGAAATACTGAGAAATGAAATGGAAGTGGATACAGTATCTCATCTTTGTTTTCGTCTCGTCGTAAATTAACCATCCCCGGAGAAGTGAAGTCTTTTAAAACGATAAAAATATTAAACGCTTATTTTTTTCTTTACCCCGATGTTTTTATCATTAAATCAAAATTCCTAACACAAACACCATAGGGTCCTTCAAATTCTACATAGTTTTCTTTGCACAAGGCTGCTATAATATGACGAAGGTGCAAGCGAAGGGGTGCTATGAGACTCTCCGCGGATTCCAGTACTACGCTGTGGTAATCCTCTCCCGTTCACCGGGGAACGCTCTCCCCTTCGTGCTTTAAGACTACCAAAAGATGCGGATAGGGCAAGGTGAACGCCTTCCCACAATTTCAGACTACGGCTGAAAGGCTCGTGTTCTCGTCGATTAAAGAAGCTCCCAAGCACCTTTTCCTTAGCGGTTTATTTGGCATATTACACATTATTGGTTTCCTTTATGCTACCTGTGTCCTGCTATTGACAAAGACTGTACACACAGCATATCAAAGAATACTGACGTGGCCTATGCAGAAATTAAAAGGTAAGGATGAAGTGCTTGGGAACGAGGTATGGCAAGGTCGGGGAGTACATATGGGGCAATAATATAGTTTCACATTTTAGTCGAATAATTATGGACTTCTTACAAAATGCTCTGAAAAGATTGTTGGGTACCGATGATTGCATCACTGGGTTTCGAATGTTATTACTCAGTGTCTCGTGATTTATGGTAATGATGTATATCAACGGTTAGGAGTAGACTGTAGCACCAGTCGAACAGGGCAGTACTCCCGAGGTTGATGGCAAGCTGGTGACAGGGAGAGCTGGAGCTCCCGTTTCACCAGCCCTCAGGACTTGATCCTGACCATCTCCCTTTTCTGAACATTTTCAGTGCATTCACTTACACAGAGAGTAGGCCAGCATGCTCTCATGATACCTCTACCTTCAACTGTCTACACCACACTACATGCGCATAACATATCACACCTTCTATTGACATCTTTAGTAATGGCCGCTGCAATCTCACAATCAAATGAGGTGGTATCTCGGATTGCCACCACCGGCAGGGTAGGGCTGGAGGCACAGGGTCCTCCCGGTCGCTATCAAGCGACTGTGCCAGCAGCGACTGTTGCTATTTCCGGGAATGCTCGTCGGCGAAGAGGTGACGGTGCGGCCTTATTCTTTACCAACATCCGCGGCCTTACCACAAATTTAAACTCAGTTCATTTTTTCCTTCAGTCCATATCCCCTTTGGCCCTTTTCCTCACAGAACCACAAATCTCACCCTCTACCGATATATCTCCATTTTGTTTTCCCGGTTACCATCTCCTTACAAACTTTCGAAAAAAGGGCGGCACCTGTTGTTATATCAAATCCCAATATGCAGTTGACACTATTTTAAACTTCACTTCATCCAGTTTTGATTACTCATTATATAAATTAAATTGCCAAAACATTACCAAATATATCTGTGTAGTTTATCGTTCCCCCAGTGCTTCTTCGGAACCCAGTGTATTTGATTCCATATCCGCTCAGTTGAGTAACCTTGACCTTGCCCTTGGCAATGAAATTACCATTTTGGGCGATTTTAACATACACAATGTTGAATGGTTATTGCATTCTGCCCGGACTGACGACGCTGGTCTAGAATGCGAGCTGTTTGCGGAATCGTTTAATCTCACCCAGTTGGTAAAGCAACCAACCAGAATACCTGATAATCCTGACCATAATGCCCATCTCTTGGATTTATTCCTGACAAATAATCCAGATCAATACAGGATAGAGGTACTGTCACCACTTGGATCCTCTGACCACAATCTCATCAAAGCCTCATTAGTTAACCCTCCTACACCTCCCCATTCCGAACCTGTCAGGGTGACCCGATGGCACTTTGACAGGGCAGACTGGGATGGATTTAGAAATTATCTTGCTGATGTTCCATGGCAGTCTTTCTTCTCTAGTGATCCCAATTCTACCCAGTCCCACATTTGTGACTTAATACTAGCTGGTATGGATTTATTCATACCAAGTCAACAATTCACTAAAAGATCAAACTCTCCAAAATGGTTTGATGGCTATTGTGCCAGAGCAACAGCCCAAAAGTCATTAGCATATAACTCTTACTTAAAATAAAAAACACCTGAATCACTCTCCCAATTTAAAATTGCTAGAAATCATGCAAAAGCTGTAATAAATCTATCTAAATCAAACTTTCTTCAAAAGCAAGCATCAAAACTACTTAACAACCCTAATGACAATAGAATATTCTGGTCAACTCTTAATTCTTTCAATAATAACTTTAACAAGTCATCTTCCATTCCCCCACTAAAATCTTCAGACGGCAATATTACAAATGACCCACGTGGGAAAGCAGATATCTTTGCTAGTACCTTTGCAAGAAACTCTACCATAGATGATACCAGCCAGAATGTCTCAGTACTGGAACTTGATTCTCCCGAAATTGCCCCACTTAAAATACAGACAAGATTTGTAAAATCCATCCTAGACAATTTACCTACCAACAAAGCTCCAGGTCCAGATGGAATTCCGCCAATTGTTTTGAAAAAGTGTTCACCTGAACTTGCCTCTGTCCTAGCTAAATTATTCAGACTATGCATACGTACTTCTTTATTCCCAAATTCATGGAAAGAAGCCAATATCCACCCAGTTCCGAAGAAAGGAAGTTCGTCTGACCCCTCCAATTACAGACCAATAGCTATCACATCTTCTCTTGGTAAGGTGTTTGAAACTTTAATTAATAAGCATATTGTTAAACATCTTGAATCCAACAACTTAATTAATGATAGACAATACGGTTTTCGCCACGAAAGATCCACCATTGACATACTCAATCTCTTAACTCATACCATCCATCAATCAATTGATCTTTTTGGAGAAACTCACGCAGTAGCTCTTGATATCTCTAAAGCTTTCGACAGAGTATGGCACCGTTCCCTGCTGTCCAAACTCCCTTGCTATGGACTAACGTCTTTTGTTCCTTTGATTTCTTCTTATCTTTGTGAGAGGAAAATAAGAGTAAAAGTAGATGATGTATATTCCAATTTCCACTCAATTAACGCCGGCGTGCCGCAGGGATCAGTACTGGCGCCAACCCTATTTCTGGTTCATATTAATGATCTCTTATCTGTCACTCACAATCCCATTCACTCATATGCAGATGACTCAACACTTCATAGTTCATTCACACTCAGACATCCATTTACAAAGTCTAATATCTCTACCTCTCAACTCAATACAGCCATCTCCATAAATCAAGATCTATCTACAATCAGTGAATGGGGACAAAACAACCTTGTCTCTTTTAATGCTAGCAAAACTAAATATATACAGTTTACTAATAGACAGATATTGCCAGATTCGTACATTACCTTCAGTGCTACTAATATTCCCATCTCCAAAAGTATTGAAATTCTTGGTGTCTCACTTAACAGTGCCCTCAGCTGGACCTCTCATGTCAGATCACTTGCCAAAACCGCCTCAAAGAAACTTGGATTATTGTACAGAGTCCGTAACTTCTTCGCCGATGAGCAGTTAGCTATAATTTATAAGAGTCATGTGCGCTCTCAGCTTGAATATTGCTCACCCTTGTGGAATGGTTGTGGAGAGGTTGCATTAAGACAACTAGACAAAATTCAGAATAAAGCTGTTAGAATCATTAACAACCCTGCCATTACATATAAACTACCTCCCCTGCAAGTAAGAAGGAATGTTGCCTCCCTTGCATTATTTTACAGATATTTTTTTGGCAAATGCTCAGACGAAGTTGTGTCCATGGTGCCACCTCTCCATGCCTTCCCTCGTGCTACACGGACATCTGGTAGCGCTCATGACTGGAATGTCACTCAACCATATTGCAGAACTTCTGCCTATCAGAATTCTTTCATTCCCCGAACTGCATCTCTCTGGAACTCGCTTCCCCAGAGTTGTTTTCCTCCAAATTTCAACCTACAACTGTTCAAGTCTAACTGTTACAGATATTTTATGAACAGAGGACACCAGTAATCTGGTGTATGGATTTTTTTTTTCTCCATTTGTTTTTCCTTCCTCCGTTCTGTTATTTATAAAAAAAAAAAAAAAAAAAAAACTGCAGTCAGGGATAAGAGATTACATACTATTTTAATTCGTTTACTTTACACTTATGGGCTATGTCCCTCACTTTCCTCCCTGACGCATCATATCAGGGAAAGTCATCCATGGGAAAAGAATATTACAGGTCTCTTTCAGTTCAGGAATTACCCAACATCGGAAAGTCGGAAGTGAAGGGCGAAGTATTAGGCTAACCTTTTTGTCCCCAACTGCACGTGCTTATGAAATCATATATAATTTTCGATGGAAAAGCTCACAGGATGGAACTGAAATGTTGAAAATGTGAATGATAATGAACGGACACATGGTTCACTTATACTGAAGTTTCTGGTGACGGTTGACAGTTCCTCCTACTTAACATCACTACGACGCAGCATCAGTTTAGTTTATTCTTCCTTTTATTCAACTCAGGATAGGAACATTTTACTAAAGTGGCGATCAAAACTACATACAGCCCTTCCAGTTCAGTGTCTCTCCTGAGCTAAAGAAAATCATTTGGAGAGGGGCAAGAATAACACAAAATCTCGTTTCGCTACAATATATTGGATTTCATCACTGGCATTTAAGTATGACAGCAGTGCATTCTGTATTTACATTATTTGCACTTTCTTGTCTGTCATCAAAGGCCTCTCAAAAGATGAATGACTAGGAATGACGTCCCAAGTTATGTGACGCAGTTCTAATACACTTCTTTTCTCCTGCATTAAATCTGGTCCCCTTGCAGAGAGCACAGCGTGAAGGAATGATGAGAGCATACGAGCGGTGTGTGGTGATGGTGGTGGTAGTAGTGGTGGTGGCGATATCTCTACTTCATGCCGCCCCAGTTCTCGCGCCCGCCCTGCTCACCAAGGAGGACGGTAAGTGGCAAAGGGGAGTGTTACAGTGTGTGGTGTGGTAATGTGAGGTGTGGCACTGTGCGGTGAGGCAGTGTGTGGTGAGACAGTAGAGAACGTTACGGTGTGCTGAGTGGCAATGCAAGATGAGGCATTGTGGTTGACGCAGTGTGTGGTGAGGTAATTGGTGTACCAGTGTGTGTTGTGGTCCTGCATGGTGTGTGTGTGTGTGTGTGTGTGTGTGTGTGTGTGTGTGTGTGTGTGTGTGTGTGTGTGTGTGTGTGTGTGTGTGTGTGTGTGTGTGTGTGTGTGTGTGTGTGTGTGTGTGTGTGTGTGTGTGTGTGTGTGTGTGTGTGTGTGTGTACCTAATTATGTTTTAAAGGATTTGAGATTTAATCGTGTGGTGTCGCGTCTGTCTTAAATTTAACGTACTTTAAATGATTTGACACTTGTGCACACACTAAGTCATCTGGCAACTTATTCCCTTCTGAATAATTCTTTCTGGAAATCCAAATTTCTCACATCTTTCTCGGTTATTTTCTTCAGGAGTTTATGTCTGGGTCTTCTTGTCCTCTACACTGCAGTCAAAATCAAAACTCTTATTGATAATTTTTTTTTTCCCCATGGAAACACCTGAAAAAAAGTTATCATATCTCCCCTATCTCTTCCCTGTTCAAGTGACAGAAGATCCATGTGATGCAGCCTTTCCTCATAATGCAAATTCCTTAGGCCTGGCACCCATCTACTATGCACTCTTAGATTTTCTTAAGATAACTAATGCGCATTTTCATGTGTGGATTCCATATAACTGCGGCGTACTATAGACTTGGCTTCAAGATATGGGTTATGTATACCTTGATCATGTCTTCATATAGGCACTTGAATGCCACCTTGATGTTAACCCACCACGAACATGCTCTTTTAACTAAATAGTTACTGTATATGATCACCCGGATCTAACTTACAACTGACTAAAACAACAAGGTGTTTTCTTTCTCTGACTTCTGTAGACTTGTGCCATCCACTGTATACTTTCAATGGGGGTCTTCTCTGGCTGTCTCCCATCTCCATCGAGTGGCATTTGTCAGTACCGAAATCCATTTTCCATACCTGGTTCCATTCGTACAACTTGTTTATGTCTTCCTGAAGAGACTTGCGGGAATCATTATTACTAATTTTCTTCACGAGCTAATCTTTCCATAGCCGCTTAACCTGAATTAAAATTACCTTGCCCAGCTGTAGCTGTGAAAGCGTTAGCATACACTCTGAACGAAGACTATAGCAAAATACACGGTGGTCAATATATAATGCTCCTCTTCCACTCCGGGCGATTTCTCGTGTAGGGACGGCTCAGTCAGCGTTTTATCACTGTCTAGCCTGTATCACTTATTCACTCCCTACTCCCACCGCCACTCCCACATCAACAGATTGACCAGACCCCACAGGACACAAGATAGGGTCAGACGAGTTCCTATAGGTTTTACACTAATTTGGGCGAAATTTTCTTCTTTTTGTAGCATATTTCACATAGTTCATTGGCAGAAAAGGACACTACTGACTCTGCATTCCTTCCACAGCATTTCTTCATGGCTAGTAGCATCATATCCTAGTACTAACCTAGCATTACAGCTAAGCACTCACGATGGAGAGATGGCAATTTTAGGTCAAGTTAGAGTAAAAGCATCATAGTTACGCGCTATTTACGGACCACCCAGTATATGGTGGAATAAAAAACTCCTCCTCTTCTCAGCTTCCTTATGCGGCAAGCTGGACACCCCGGCGGACTGTGTGGCCAAGGTGGGACAGTGCGCCCCCCTCAGCGCACTGCTGACGCCTCTGCAGGGCTCTCCACAGAATGTCATGGCCTGCATCAACACCACCGGGGTTACAACGCTCAAGGCAGACTTCCTCGCTGGGATTGGTAGGACACTTTTAGCCTGTCTTAATTATCCTACTTCTCCCAATCTGACTGTGTGTGTGTGTGTGTGTGTGTGTGTGTGTGTGTGTGTGTGTGTGTGTGTGTGTGTGTGTGTGTGTGTGTGTGTGTGTGTGTGTGTGTGTGTGTGTGTGTGTGTGTGTGTTAATTTATGTATTTTCTCTCAGTGAGAGACAAAAAAGATCAGAATTCAATATCCGTTCATTTCCAGATGCCTGGACACATTTTATTTAAAAGAATGGTTGTCATATGCAGGGATAAATACAGCCAGGGGAAGACGGTTCCAGGGTTGACCTGTTGCATACATGGAGAGAGTATCTGTTGACTCCTGCATTAGAGCTGAACAGATATGGGGTGAAAGAGTACTGATATCACGATTAAGACATTACTACCTCTGTTGATGTCGATATGACACATAGTATCTCACTTCTCCTATCTATTGTATCATATGTATGTATGCATGAATATATGTATGTATGTATGTATGTATGTATTTATGTATGTATGTTTGAATGTATGGATGTATAAGACGTTGACGATGAGGATAAGGATGTTGTTTTCCTGATGATGACGATGATATTTTTGTCCTCCTCACCCCCCCTCCCTCCGACCCCGCTCAGGTTCAGCCATGATGCTGGGAACGACCAAGAAGAGCTTAAGTGAGAAGCCAACAGTCGATCCTTTCGCTAACCTCGCCTTCAAGCAGTGTATCCTCAATGCTACAGGCATGGTTAGTCATACCTGGTTTACACTATACTTAAAATTCATTTAGAATATCGATCAACATATCTATACCTCTCTCCCTCTCTATCTGTCTTATCCATTTATGCCTGAACACCTACACGTATTAAGTTATTTGCTTTGTACACTCACACACGCGCGCATGCGTGCGCACAAATATTATATCTATCTATCTATCTATATCTATATCTATCTATCTATCTATCTATCTATCTATCTATATATATATATATATATATATATATATATATATATATATATATATATATTTTCAATATTGTTGTGTAATGTACCTCTCATAAAATATAATACAATACTGTGTATTCAGCTGCGTGCAGACTCCCAGCTGGACCGTGCAGCTGTGGCGCGTCGTGTGTCACTGCTGTCTCCCCCTGATCTGGGTGCTGCCGTATCTGCCGCTGCCCTCTACACCTGCCCCCCACCTCCCGTCCTCACCCTCACCACCACGCCCTTCATCAAGTGTCTGAAGAAGGCATGTGTGGCGGCCGCGGCTCCTGCTCCCACACCATCGCTTGCCCTGGACTAGACACCCCTGCACAAGGCCGTATTCTCGTTGCCATGGAAGACTTCGTAGCACCTCGTCCTTTGCGATTCATTTAGCATATCACACTCTAACAGACTTGGTAACACGTTTTCAATACCACTTCACTGTGCAAAAAATAACATAAAACTTCGTAGTTCCTCTTTCTATTTCTCGTCTACCATAGACTAGGTCGTATAATCCAAGGCATAAGAAATAACAACGTAGCATATATTCCTTAACGTACCCTATGCAACGTAAAATCCTTCCGTCTGAGGTCGTCTTTTTTCATTTTTTGTTACCATCAAGCTATTTCATTTATACTGGGCGTCCCCTCCCCCCCCCTCCTTTGTAATGAAGGGATTAATGAAGCCTACATTTATGGCATCTTCAGTTCAGAGTCTGTCCAAAGCAGAATAAAATCGTATGCACATATCAACAAAGAAAAGAGACAAGTCACTGTGGTGAAGAAGTTAATATTTTCTCGTATGTTTATAAGCTACTGAATCCCGACAGGAGGCTACTGAGGCATAAAAGTATTATAGATGGCTGAGGATGATGTGCTTCGAAATCTCTCAACCTTTCAGTTAACAAGAATACGTCTCTCTGTAGTAAAGACAGATTATGGTTCGTCCACCTTAACCTGACCGAGGATTTCTTCTTTTGGTTAATATTATTATTTCCCATAGTTCAAAGGGAGATTAGGACACGACTACGACACTTAGCCCTCTCTATATCACTTTTGCATGAGTGGGATCATATTCTAGTTTTAATCTCTTAATATTCTTCGGCATTCAAGAAGGAGAGATGGACATTTTTGGGCAAGCTGAAGTAAACAGAGTATATTCAAGTGCAATCCTGTGGACCACTGTTACTGACCAAGCTACTCAGGTACCACACGTCACTGGAATGAATTATAACTGCTCTATTTTCTGTGATGCTTTAAGTGAAATTATTGTATATCGCACGCTGTTTCGATTATTTATATTGTCTCTCTCTACCAACGCGCATAGAATTGTAAAGATACAAAGATTTCCAGTTAAACTGTTTTCTTATCACTTATGATCCAGACATTAGATTCACAAAAGGGATATAAAGATATGGATTTATCCGGACCCTTTACCATTTCATATCCAGAAGATTTGTAAAAGAAAAGGAAATGTGTGAATATATACTGTGTTCCAACCACTCCAGATCGTATATCACTTACTGTACACGGATTTGTAAAATATATAGCAAGATGTGACTCTGACAGTGTTTTAACATTTTATATCCACGACGCACTATAAGTAAACACAGGGAATTAATACACATATCAGAACTGTTACTACCAATTTAGATCCAGATATTACCTTGACTTGCAATAAGCAGAAAGAAATGAATTAACGACGAGTTTTAGTTATCTATCTATCTATATACATAAATCTATCTAACTATCTATCTATATAATATACGAGTATATAGGTAGATAGAGAGATGTGTCTATGGATGTACACAGATTTCCCCCCCCCCAAAAAAAAAAAGAACTATGCATTCTATGTAGAATTGTATTGATAAATACGAGGACAACAGTCAGTCACTGGAATGCCTTGAGAATACTGGTAAGCTGAGTAAACAAGGTGTAAAACCGAGATAAATAAGCTGCAATGAATAACTCAAGGCCAGTAGGTTTAGTCTGACCACAATTTCGGGTACGTCTCCTAGGCATATTAACCACTTCAGCTGCAGGACTTTTTATTATATCATTCTTGCTACCTAAGTAGGAGTTTATCATCTGTGAGGAAACCTCTCGTAGTGAAGGAGAGAGAGAGAGAGAGAGAGAGAGAGAGAGAGAATGTGTGATTGTCAAGG
>NC_137023.1:43164822-43189822 GCF_032717465.1 Coenobita brevimanus
CACACTCTCTCTCTCTCTCTCTCACACACACACAGACACACACACACACACACACACACACACACACACACACACTCTCTCTCTCTCTCTCTCTCTCTCACACACACACACACACACACACACACACAGATATAGCCACACCCTCACCCACAGATACAGCAAAATCATCTGCTTTGTGGAGAGACGCCACTACAAGTTACGACAGAGGGAGAAAGCACTAGGCTGACCAGGAACGAAGAAACTATGACGAGGAGCTGATAGGCTACCCTCTTCAATACTCTGGTGCTGCGGTCATGCTAGACTGGAGTGGGCAGGAGTGTGGACAATGGTTAAAGGACTGGAGTGCCACAGAACCGAAGAACTGATAAACAGAATGTGAAGAGAAGTAACGTCTAGACAGTAATCAACTGACAATAAAAGGGAGGAGGGGGGAAACAGGACATTGCCAGGCAACAAGACACTATCAGAGACAACCGGCTCTACCAGAGACAACAGGACACTACCAGAGACAACAGGACACGACAACAGGGCTCTGCCAGTGACAACAGGGCACTACCAGAGACAACAGAGCTCTACCAGTGACAACAGGACACTACCAGAGACAACAGGCCTCTACCAGAGACAACAGGACACGATCAGAGACAACAGGGCTCTACCAGAGACAACAGGGCTCTACCAGAGACAACAGGACACTACTAGAGACAACAGGGCTCTACCAGTGACAACAGGACACTACCAGAGACAACAGGGCTCTACCAGAGACAACAGGACACGATCAGAGACAACAGGGCTCTACCAGTGACAACAGGACACTACCAGAGACAACAGGGCTCTACCAGAGACAACAGGACACGATCAGAGACAATGGGATATCACCTGAGACAACGGGATATTACCAGAGACGATAGAACACTGAGTATGGTAGCCAGGACAAAAAGTGAGGCCACAGTGTCAAACAGTGGAGCTATTGATATTTTTGTTCAAATGTCTGTATCAATGTTTTGTAAATAATTATTCATTTATACGTGAAGGGTGCAACGGATTTAGCGTGAAAATGGCTTTTCATTTCTGTTCTGCACTTTCCCTTTTACTTGTCTTATAAACTCACTGTTCGTAATATCCCTAACAGTGACTCCTAGTAATTCTTATACCTGCTGGCCAATATAAGATCCTCAGGGAGCAGCAAGAATATAACTCGTCATCATCGTATTGAAGGCGTTGATAAGTATTATCGTAATCATGTCGCTTTTTTCCACAGAGTTTCATTTAGTAATTTTCTATAATATATCCGAACATATTTCTTTATACCAGTATACCCGTACTCCTCATTACTTGACTTATAGGAATCAATCCTTTCAGTCCGAGGACGTCTTGCATATTTTATGTTCACTGTTACCAGACTGTTATTTTCAGCTTAGAAGATCATAATAGTAAAAAGGGTTAAAGAACATTATTTCTAAACTCACCGGTTCGATAAGTCTCACAGAAAGAAAGCAATATTAATTTGTTGTTGCAAGAACAAAACACATCTAGTTGTAGCACGAATAAAATACAACAGACGTTATCGTGGTGAAAGGATTAGTATTTTATGTACCCGGTATGTGTTGAATTTTTCTAGCCAGTTGATAAAGGCATGAGTCTGCAACCAAACAGGTATCCTTCACAGATTTTCCAGCATGATATCAGGAGGCAGATAGGTGGGCTGTTGTTCAGAAGGACGCCAAGTCAATCCCACTCTGGGGCCGCGAACAGTCTGGAAATCTCAGTTGTGTTAAAGAAGTATTAGCCCTTTTACTGCCAATGGCTTATTTTGCATTTTGTCCGACTAACGGCACATGGTTTTCTATACTAAAGAGAAAGGTATGGCACCATAAATGTTGAAAACCAGCACAATCAACGTTTTCGACAAAAATTAAGAAATTTGTATACGGTATCGGTTCACCTTCTGAACAACGATGTGGTTAAGCTCACTGCAGTACAATGCAGCCAAAGGATTAACTGGTCTCCTACATGACCTAAGGCTAATACCATTACACTGCCCCTGAATGAAACAGCCGCAGCATGCATTACGTATGGACAGTGATAGTGATGATGAATGAGAATTTTCTGCCAAGCCAAGGCCGAGCAGTGATGATGGACTGCTGGGTCTCGGGGAACGGCCTGCCTAGTTTATCCCCAGAGTCAAAAGCATAAAATAAAAGCTACTGTAATTATGCTTAGCAGTGTGGACATAACACTCAGTTTCCCCCATGTAGGTATAATTTTACTCATCTATGGAAGAAGCATATTAAAATATAATTTTGATAGAAGGGCATTCATTCACCGATCAAAAATCGTTTTAACTATAAACCCTAATCAACCAACAGTCCCCTTCCCACAATATAAAAATACGATATTTAGTCTTGATATCAAACATAATACAATATTCATCCTCAAGTGTTGAATTTTTTCAGCATAATGCAGAAATAGAGAAGCCAAATATTTTAACCTTGAAACCACGCATACCGACATACAGCACAAAATTTTAACAATTTCAAGGTTTTTCATGTACTGGTTTTACACTTTTCTGTATAATAAACCAATATTCTCAAACCTACAAATCTAAGCCTTATAATCACATTCTACATGGCAACACATAAGTCAATAACTAGTTCTTCATCGTTTCCAAAATCATCAATGCATTCCACATAAAAAATTCTTGCCTTGAAATCCCACATACCGACATAAAACACGAAATTTCAGCAGCAGGTCCCTCATCTATTATTTTATTTTTAGTGTTTTTAGTGGAATCAACAAACATTCCCTTCAAAAAACAGCAGCCAGACATATTCGCCTTGAAATCACACATACTGCCTAAGCACCCACACCCGCCCTTCCCTAATACGGCCGGACACAACTGGAGGGGACGAGGTGTGCATAGTGAGTAGGCTCTTGCTGCTGCAGGAGATGGATTAGGATAATGCATACCTCCTGCAATCTGGCCCCCCTCCATCACCCTTTATTCTCCTATCGTCACTACAGCTTTCACTCTCATTCTTTTCATTACTGGAACTCTCACTCATACACCTGTCTTCATTCAATTTTCCGTCAACAGCACAACTCTCATTCTTTGGGTTCGTTCACGCTCAAAACCTGAACTATCACTCAAGCTGAGCAATAAGGTTTGCAGTCTGGCCATGTGCCTCATTCCGGGTGAGAGTGTTTCCCCAGTTATACTGTACTCGTAGTCTGGCCAGGTGGCAAGATGACGTCTCGCTCCTCTAAAAGTACTAAAGACACACACACACACACACACACACACACACACACACACACACACACACACACACACCGTATATGTATATATCTATATATATATATATAAATATATATAAAAATATATAAATATATTTATATATATACGGTATTAAATTATCCCTATGGTTTACAGTGTTTAAAAAAAAAAACACTGTGGATGGTTCTGGTTAAGAACTGGCCTCACTGCACACACTGATTGCACAAACTGTGCAACTCTACCGCATCTATTTATACATCATCAGTGACATGCAGGCGGATACCGTATTAGATTTACTGACTTATATCCAGTGTAATTCTGGTTTTCTTTCGAAGCAAAACTATGTTTGACTTAACTTTGATTCTGAAGCACTGAAGGTGAGGGATTCTCAGTGGGCTGGATCCCAGTAACAGAATTTTCCATAACTGTGACAATGAAAATAGATTATCTGCCTTATGTCCCTTGGGCAACCAGCAAACATTAATCCTAAACCTCTTTCTTTACATCTGCAGGGGGTAGGGCAGAAGAGCAGACTGTGGGGCGTATTCCAAGTGATTTTTGGAGATTTCGCACCAATTCTTTCTGGGTGGTTTAGTCTGCAAATTATACTTCAATATCGTGCATTATTAAATTAACGTGAACTATGCAGATATTTACATACAATGTAAGTAGCATACTTTGTAATAAACAAATCCCTAAGAAAGGGTGCTACACGATCTCCTACACCACTGAGAACACGTCTGTGTGCAAAGTGTTGTGTGTAGTTGGGAAGGGGAGGGAGGTGCAGGTAGACATGTAAGGTAAAGGTCAGATACGGTTATGGGAAGGGGGAGGGAAGTAAAGGAAGGTTGCTGGGAGGAGGGTGGCTTGTTAGGGATCTGCAGAGAAAGAGAGGGAGGGAGAACTACTGAGGTGCGTCAAAGAAGGAAGAGAGGAGAGGCTAAGGGTCGTATTCTTGTGGACTCAGCAGGCCTCTTAACATCTCCTTAGCAATTCATTTGACATGTTACACCTTTTATCCCTCAATACGGTGGCCCTTTTCATCTTAATCAGGCATCCACCACATTATTTTATTCAGCCTAAACGTGATTCTTTATAGTCAACGGGGTTAATGAAGGCAATATTTAATCCCTCCATTTCGAAAACTGTCCTATTATGATTATTATCGTTTGGAGATATCAAGAATAAACGTCTACTGAAAGTACGTCACAGGAAAGAAGGCAATAATATTCCCTTTGTTCATTATATGTATATATCTTTTAAATACAAACACAGACTCCATAATAAAAGAACATGAAAAAATATAAAGTCTTAGAGGGCAGGCAGTTTCCTACAAAAAAAAAAAGAAAAAAAAGTCTAATGAGAGTTAAATCGGATTATTTCCTTATAAACAATAAACGTAAACTATGCAGAAATAAACAGATGAGGAAGAGGTGTTTGGAAAAAAAAAAAAAAAAACTGAGATGGGTATGTCTTCCGTGTGGCTGGGATATGTCTGGGAGGGTGGGTGAGAAGACCTGTGTTGCCTAGGTTACCAATTATTACAATAGTCCTACGTCTACACCTCACTTCCGCCCTTCCCCCCATCCTGCCATCTCTCCCCTTACAAACCGGTTCTGGTGAAGGTCTGGAACACTGGAGTACTCAAGGTCAGTGTGTGTGTGTGTGTGTGTGTGTGTGTGTGTGTGTGTGTGTGTGTGTGTGTGTGTGTGTGTGTGTGTGTGTGTATTAGTCATGTGGTAAGGGCGTACGTAAACACGCTGACTTAATCACCTGTACTTTTTACCTACTCTGCGGTCACGACTTGTAAACGAAGGTGACGATTATGCACACTTAAAAAAAGAACTCTGACGGCCACTAAATAGCTTCCTGCAGCTGTAGCAACTTCCCTAGTATCTAACTTTGCAATTATCTTCGTGCCGTAAAAATACACATATTACCTTTTCACACACACACACACACACACACACACACACACCTTTTAAAGAGAGGAAAAGGAGGAAGAAAAACTAGGAAGGATGAGGAAGGAAGAAGATACAGGAAGGTTCAGGATGGGATTTAAAAAAAAAAAAAAAAAACTACATGACGTAAAGCACGCAGTTCACGATTCCTCCTTCTGCCGAACAAGTGAGGGGAAAAAGAGAGAAAATGACAAGGAAGGAAGGAGCACTGGGTAGAAATGAGGAGGGTAAGGATGTGAGAAGGACTACAGAACGAGTAGATGAAGTGAGAAATAATGACGAGGAGGAGGAAGGGAGAGAGAAGAAGGCGAATAAGACATGAGAGTGATGACGAAGAAAAAAAAAGAGGAGGAAGAAAGCATCGAGTCTACTGTAAATTGGGAAGGCATAAATGAGACAGAAACTGAGTGATAATTGGCTGCGTTTGCTTCGTCCATTTGGCTGACAGATGCCCGTTCTCTAGCCAGTGTATAAACCTGGCTCTCCTCTCACGCCGGGAACTACGCCGACACACACACACACACACACACACACACACACACAAAAGACTGGGAACTATGATGATGGTAAAAAAAAAAAAAAAAAGACGGCAACATTAATTCCTGGGAACTATGCCATTTCAAAAACCCACAAACTGCAAGAACTAAAAAGAAAAAAAAAAGTTTCGACAGCGCTACGAAAAAAAAAAACATTGGGGTGGGAACTCTCTCTCTCTCTCTCTCTCTCTCACACACACACACACACACACACACACACACACACAAACACAAAATTAGTCAGCAAACTTAACCTCTTCAACCTCCCACTCAATGGCTCTTAAAAAAAAAAAAAAAAAAAAAAAAAGGAAGAAAAAATATAAGACAAGAATTACCTTTTAACTGCGTAGTGTTTCCCTCTGGTGATTGGAACAGTTTCGAGTAAAAAAATAAACAAGACAACTATAAAAAGACTAAGTTCTATAATCCACAGTGATAAGCGTTTGGTTTCTTTTTTCACCTCTGACCTGAGCACAGTTTCTCTCTACTAAATAAAATGGTCTGGAGTTACTGAAAAAAATGGGGAGGGGGTCTTGTGAGGACGCCTGCATGACAATAATGGTGTTTTTGTCGCGGTCGCATCCCACACATAATTAATTCCCACTTTTTTTTTTTTTTTTTCGCCGCCAATGACACGAAACGCTGACATCCAAGGTGGCACGTTAACACCACTAAAGACATGACTACGTGTGTGTGTGTGTGTGTGTGTGTGTGTGTGTGTGTGTGTGTGTGTGTGTGTGTGTGTGTGTGTGTGTGTGTGTGTGTGTGTGTGTGTGTGTGTGTGTTATGCAACCTCACGATTCCCATGTTATTTTCCGCCCAGCAAAATGAATGGTCCTAGACACTGTGAAAGTAACTGTAAATCACTCTGGGGGTTGCTGAAGGGGCCACAAGGACGCCTGTGAGTCCCTCTGTTTGTTATTCTGGCATCAAGGCCACGGATCGACGGTGTATTATTAACGTGTGAAGGAGAATGAAGGGGCGTTTGGTATGACGTCATGTCCATTAACAGTCCCATAAGCAAGAAAAAAAGTTATGATTATTCCTGTCTTGTATTTTGCGTAGCATCATCATCACCATCATCGTCAACATCATCATCACTGTCAAGGATGTGGGACATGGTATTGCATTCTCTCTTCTTACCCCTAAGCAAGAATAAGATAAAGATTACTGCCACTATTTCGTTATTATTATTATTATCATCATCATTAACCTTACTCTTAACGTAATCACAGGATGAGTAAAATCAAACGACAGGAAAACAACTAAACTTGTCACTGGCGTATCTTATGAATGCGAAATGAACCACACCTTCACTCACCCATCATTCAAGGCTTCTGTGCTGGCCATATATGGAGGAGAGAAGTGAGAAACGTGAAGATAATGAAGAAGAAAAAGCAAGGACGTAAGTTTTTTTTTTTCCTTGCTCTCTCCATGCGATTTTACTCAGCTTAGGAGACGGTTTTCGACACGGAGGGGTTAGATACAGCTTTCAATTACCATGTCACAAAATGAGAACTCTCCTCACCTCACGAAAATCGTCTGTTGTCAGCCCATGTGAAATGAAAACTATGCCGTCGTGCTGACTGTTAAAGAAGAAGTGAGTGAGAAGGACTGAGGAAGTGACAGAGGAGGACTGGACATTGGAACTGTGGACAATGAGAATGAAAGGGGAAAATAAAGCACACACACACACACACACACACACACACACACACACACACACACACACACGTGCCCAAAATAAAATACAAGCAAAAAAATAATATCAGAAAATTCAAGACAAAGAAAGAAAACGAAATACCTCTTGAACCCGAGCATGTCTCTTGTATTTTACTCTTGCTGCTGCCAGACCATTTCATTAACTTTAGTGGAGACCTTCTAGTGAATGCCACATCTAATTCTTCCATCTCGAAAAGTCTCTCCCAAACTGACTAAAAATTTCTGGTTGCAAGAATGAAATGAATGAATTCGTCAGTATACTGCTGCTGTTGTTGTTGCTGGATTCAAGCTTATGTGAACGTGAACCCAGTGGAGTGCATGCTGAGGTTCACTGTACTGATGTAATAACTGAGGAAGTATGTTGGCATAAGAGATGAAAAGATGAAAATGAAGAGGGAATTGTGACGAATTAATATGCACACAGACACTCAAATAATATGCATAAAAACAAAATGGAAAAACAAAAACAGGCCAATAATTCAATGATGAATAGGAAAGAAAAATTGAATAAAAAAAAAAGTGGAGATTGGTGGGGTAGAAGAAGTCAGGGTGAGAGATTATCGAAGCGTGTGTGGGGTGAGCGAGGTGAGAGGTGAGGGAGCAAGTGGTAAGTGAGGAGGGGTGAAGGGTGAGGGGGCGGGTGAGGGATGAGAGAACAGCAAAATAGTGACGGGTCAATGGTGAGGGCTGGATAAAGTGAGTTAAAGTGAGAGGTAACTGAAGAAAGCGAGGGCTGAGTTAGAGTAAGGGAGTAACTGAGAGGTGAATGAGAAGGTGGGAGTGAGAAGGGGTAAGGGGTGAAGAAGGCGTTGTTGGGGGGGTCATAGGGATGGGGACCGAGAGGGAAGATAAGCAAAGAGGGAAGGGGTGAGGGAGCAGGGTATGGGGTGAAGGTGAAGGAGAGGAAAGAGATGAGGAGTGAAGGGGAATGTGAGGGCTGAGGTGAGGGGTGAGAGACCAAACTGAGAGTGAGGGAAGGGTGAGGGGTCAAGGGGTCGAGAGGTAAAGTAAAGAAAGGGATGAGGGATGAGGAGGAGTGACGGGTAAGGGAGGTGAGGAAAGTGGCAAAAGGTGAGGAAGCAGGTGGGGAGTGTGAGTAGGATATGGGCTTAGGGGAAAGGTGAGGGGTGAGAGTGCAGGCGAGAGAACAGGTGAGAGGTGAGGGAGGGTGAGAACTGGGCTGAATGAGTCAAGGTGAGTAAGGGTAGAGGGATGAGTTAGGGTGAGATGAGCAGGTGAGAAGAGGTGAAACAGGGTGAAAGATTAAGTGTGAGGTGCGAGAGACACGAGATGTAAAGAAATGGAGGAAACTGAAGGAAGAAATGAAGGGTAAAAGGGTCACTGCAAGGAAGAAAAGAGATATGATAAGAAAACATGCGGGGGAGAACGAAAGGAAGAAGGGATGAAGGGAAGGGAAGCAGCCAAAGGAGAGAGGAGTAAAAGATTCGAGAATGTGATTAATAGAAGATATTTAAGTGGAAATGAGGGAAGAATTGAAGGGCAAGGGATCAATGGGAGGAGGAAAGAGATTAAGTGAGGGAACAAAGGAGACAGTAAGGAAAGAGGGAGGAGGGGAGGGGAAGCAGGCAATCATGCTAGGAATGAAAGAAGGGTTAGAGGGGATGTGAAAGTGGAAAATGTGAATTATTAAGAGGAGAACGGAAGGAATAACTGTAATGCAGGGATGTCACTAAGGGAGAAAATTGTGGAAGGGAAAGTTGGCAACAGAGACATGAATGAAAGGTTAAAGGGACCTGAGATATAAGAATTAACCTCTTCACTCCTATGACGCATTCTGTATTCATTCTTGCTTCTTTTATAACAGTTTCCTCAACGTAGGAGAAACTTTTCGATCTAGGGGATTTAGCTATAACTCTCACTGATCCCTTCACTAAAAAAAAGATCTCCAGTATGATGAATGAAATCGTCTGGTGGTGGCAGCATACGTAAGTCGAAAATATGTCAGGTGATTCAGGGGGTTAAGGACTGGGTAATGGGAGGTAAGGGGGGGGATGAAGGAATAAATGAGGGAGAAACTAGGAAAGAGGGGGAGGAAGGGAAGAGGAGAATCTTGCAAAGAAGCATGAAAGAAAGAAAGAATAGAGGGAAGGAGGACTCGATATGATCCAAGAAAGGAAAGTCTCTTAGAACGGAAGGCAGAATTACAGAATAGGGAAGGAGCAAATGAGAGGGAATGCAAGTAAGAGAGGAAGAAGAGAGAAGATGGCAATTAAGATTTGAATGAAAGGGGGGAAACAGGCGTATTTAAAGTGAAATTGAGGGAAGGACTACAAAATGACGTCATCAGTCGGAGAAATGTAAGAAAACGAAGTGAAAGTCAGTAAGGTGAAATGATAAGAGGAAATCTGCCAATGAAGGAACAAATGAACGATTAGAGATACACAAGATCAGAAATGAGAGAACAAAGGAGCATGAAAGAAGGCAAGCAACAGATCCATTGGGTCTTTCAGGGTTGTTTGTTAGGCCGTAGGTTATATATAACGTAACTATTCTATGCCTTAAAGACAAGGACAGAAAATGCAGAGGGATGCTAAAGAAAGAATAGGTGGAAGACGTGCATCACTGACAGAATGGACGGGAGAGTACTAAGTGACAGTAGGCAAGGAAGGGAGACGAGAGAAAAAAATTGCAAAATGGTCAAGATGGAAAAAGGCTGAAATAACACAAGATGAAGAGACAAATGAGGGATATTTAGAGGGGAGCTGATGGGAGACTGGTCAGGATGGGAGGGTACTAAGTGAGAGGAAAAGTAGGCAGGAACGGAATAAAAAAAAAAAAAAAAAAAAAAACAGAGGAGCTGGCAAATTAGGCATGAAGGAAAGAAAAGTGTGAAGGACGCATGATGATGAGAGGAATGAGAGGTAACTATTTAGGGGGCAAATGATGACAGAATTGCAAGTTGAGGATGTTACTGAAAAGAATAGGCGGGTGCTAAATGAAAGGGAGAGTAAACGAGTGGGGAAGGCAACGAGTGGGGAGGAAAACATACGATTAAGCCAGGAATGAATGAGAGGTTAAGAGGCGTGGGAGTGCGAGATGAGAGGGTTTACTGAGAGAAGAACTGAGGGATACACTGCAAGGTCGAGTCGCCACTTGGAGATACGGAACAGAAACAACTTAGTGAGAAGAAAGAAAATATGCAGAATGAGGATGAATGGAGAAACTGGTAATTATGATAAGACTGAAAGAGGACTTATAGAAATAAATGATGATGTGAGTGATGAAATATGGTCAGAAGGGAAATTATGTAAGTTGCAAGGCACGTCAGTCACTGAGAGGAGGGATGGGAGGGTACGAAATGAGTAGGAAAGTAACCAAAGAGGAGATGAGAAGTTGACAGGACAGGCATAAAGTAAAGTCTGAAGGACGGACGAACGCGAGAGAAATGAGGGATATTACATGAGAAAGGGAGAGACTGAAGGATAAAAGCGTCACTGGGAGGGGTGATGGTGGAAGAGAGTAACTGAGTGGGGGAAATAAACGCTGAGGGAAAAATGGTAGGGCAAGCTGACAATTAGGGCACAAAGGAAGAGGGACGTGGGGAATAAGAATGATGGGAACTGAGAAGAGGATGGCAATATAGGCATGTCATTGAGGTGAGGCTGGGGAGGGTGCCTAAATGAAAGGGAAAGTTAGCAAGGAAGGAGGGAGGGAGGGTATGGAGGGAGGAAGGGAAGGAGAGGGCGAGTGGGAATGGATGGAGGGAGGGAGGAATAGGGGGAGTGGGGATGGAGGGAGGGAGGGGATGGATGATGGTCAGAATGTAAAGGAGAAGGTCAAGTGTTTGTGTGTATGATTCGTCATAATCCCCCTCCCCCCTTCCCTGTCTGCCTCCCTCGTCTCTCTCTCTCTCTCTCTCTCTCTCTCTCTCTCTCTCTCTCACACACACACACACACACACACACACACACACACACACACACACACACACACACACACACACACACACACACACACACACACACACACACACACACACCACACACACCCTTCTGTCTTCGTAAATTAGCTGTTTATTAGTTTCTCTCTCTCACTCTCTCTCTCTTTGTTACATGTATAATTTGATCCGTGTATTATTTGTGCCAGTAAAGTGTTTGTGTATACATGATCGTCTCTGTCAGGTCCCTCACGTTTTGTCATTCCAGTATACTTAATTTCACCTGAAGCCTCACCTCTAGCCCACCAACTCTCCCCTCAGTTGTTGCCTCACCTCTCACCTGCTCCTCACCCCCTTAATTGTCCCCTCATCCTCACCTGCCACCCCCTCATTCAGTCATCTGAGTCTGAGTGATTAAGTGTCGAGTCCCCTCAAAAGGTCTCTCTCTCTCTCTCTCTCTCTCTCTCTCTCTGTCATATACAGTATATATCCTTTTCTTTGCCATCTCCGTCTCATATCTTTCTTACCTCTCCATTCTGGTTATCTTCTCTCCCTACGTCTTCCCCCGTCTCTCTCTCTCTCTCTCTCTCTCTCTCTCTCTCCTCCACCTACAAACACCGACGTTCAGGAACTAAAGCCAACAAAAACAACAACAATGTGAGATGTGGCCTTGCGTGGGGGTGAAGAAGGGGGAGGGGAACGGGAGAGGTGAGGAGAAGAGAGGAGCAGAGGGAAGGGGAGGGAAGCAGAGGGGAGGGGAGGGGAGCAGAGGGGAGGGGATAGGATGGGATGGGATGGGATGGGATAGGAGGGAGAGGAGGGGAGGGGAGGGGAGGGGAGGGGAGGGGAGGGGATGGGATGGGATGGGATGGGATAGGAGGGGAGGGAAGAGAGGGAAGGGAAGGGGAGGGAAGGGAAGGGGAGGGGAGGGGAGATAGGATTAAAGGAGGAGTGGGAGAAGACGAAAGGCGATAGGATAGAGGGTACAAAGGAATACAATGGAATACAAATGGAAGCAAACAGCAACAGACCTACTGGTCCCTACAGGCTGTTTGTTACAAATAGGGCTATGCCTATGATATCTAATTCTATGAGCTGAGGACAAGGATAGTTTTGTAAGAAGGTCTCCCCCCCAGCCAACTCCCCGAGCCGAAACCGACAGGAAAAAGTAAGAAGGACCAGCATACAGCATAGAAAAACTGTCTTGGAAATTTCGTTGGAAAGACTGAAAAGGACGTAAAAACTATAGCCTACACTGACTTAATACGTAAAGGAAAATTAACATTACCTGAAAAACTGATGCGTATTCTGCACGATCTGCAAGGAAGGAGAGATCAGTGAGTCAGATTAATTATGCAGGCATGAAGGCGTTTAACTGAGGATTAGAGGCCACATACTCATCCAATCGACTTTTAAACATTATTACTGTGTTACGGTCTACCACTGTTCTAGGCAATTTGTTCCATATGCCGATAACTCTACTGAAGAAAATGTGTTTTGCTTTATTAGACTGAAAACGTTTGCTGATGATTTTACAACAGTTACCTCTAGTGTAATGCGACTGGTCAGATGTGAAGTACTTGTCACCTACAATACTGTCATATCCCTTAAAAATTTTGCACACTTGAATCAGATTCCCTCGTATTATGAGCTGTAAAAAGTTAAACATCTTTAGTGCTTCTAAACGTTCCTCATACAGTCTGTTCCATAATCTGGGTTTCATCTCTGACTTCGCAAAAATGATACCCAAGAGGGAAGAAGGATACGACAGGAAAGGCGATAAGAGGGTAAGAGGGAAAAGCAAAGAAGGAGAGGGATGGCGACAGGAAAAGAGGGAAGGCGAACAGGAGAGGGAAAGGGGAAGAAAAATAACAGGGGACAGGTAGGGAGGGAAATGGAGGGAAGGGTGTAAAGACAGTGAGATTGGAGAAGGGAGAGAAAAATAGGAAAAGATGACGATGACGATGATGATGATGATGAGGGTATAAAGAGTGAGTGAGGAGAAGTGATCACAAATAATGATGAGGGATGTAATGGGACGGAAGGGGAAGAACAGGGTCCTAAGAGAGTGAGTGTGGAAGGGGAAGGAACTTTAAAAATGTGGAGGATGAGAAGCTGAGGTAGAAGGCGTGAAGAAAATGAGAGTGGAGAGGAAGGGTGGGGGGGGAGGGGAAATGGGAGAGGGAGACGAGAGAACACCAGGGGCAGAGGCGGGCGCAAAGAGAGTGAGAGCGCATAGGACAGAGGGAGAAAAATGGAGAGGGGTGAGACAGGATGGGGTGGGATGAGAGGGAAGGGGAGGGGAGAGAAGGGGTAGGAGGGGATGAGAGGGGAGAGTGTGGGTAGGGGAGGGGGTAAGGGAGGGAGGGAGGTGGCGGTATATGGGTGAAGGGTATGGAGAATGAGGATGTCCATGATAAACAAGAGGAAGGCGGAGGGAAGGTATGGGAAGCATGAAGGGAAGGAGACAGGGGGAAAGGGGAGGGGTAATGAATGTATAGGTGTTAGGTAGTAATGTATGAGTCAATAGGTGAGGGGGAGGGGAGTTGAGATGATGGGAGGGGAGTAGAAACATGCTTGAAGGGAGGAAGACAGGAGTGGGAGGGTGGGAGAGGCGAAGAGACGTGGGGAGACATGTCAGAAGAGTGGAGACGGAGAGGGAACAGGAAAGGAAGAGGAGGAAGAGGAAGGAGAAAGGGAGAGGGTAGAGAAAAGGGGATAGAGAAGAAAAGGAAGAGGTAAGAGAGAGAGTTAATGATGCATGGAGAGTGAGGGTGAGAGGGAGGGGAGAGAGAGGCTGATGGCTGATAAAATGAAAATGCAATTTAGGACAAGAAAGGACGAGGGAGAAGCAAGGGGTAGAATACGAATGAGATGACATCGACGACGATGACGGTGGGAGAGTACAAAAATGTAACCAGAAAACACACACACACACACACACACACACACACACACACACACACACACACACACACACACAGCAAATAAAAAATTGACAAGAGGTAGGCTTCAAGAACTCTCTCTCTCTCTCTCTCCCTCGTTTTCTACTGATATTTTTTCACTTATTCCCAAAATTTACAAACGTAGAAAATGTAGTTCGTAACCCTAGCAAGATGGCATCAGGGTCGGGTACAGAGCCACTGAAGGTACAACAGCAACAACAACAAAACAACAACATGTCTTTTTTGACGAGCATATTCCAAACTCCGCCTCCCTCAGTAAACACAGCAACCGCAAGAACTGCAACAGCAACAACAACAACTACTACACTTGAAGTAAAGCAAATTTCCATGCACTGCAAAGAAACTTGATAATTCCAGTTATAAGTGAAGATATGCTAGTCAGGTGCAACCACACTGGGCAGGATCACTGTTAAACCCTTCAGTACGATAAAGTAAGAAAAATAAAGCTTTCATTATAATTACTTTTAAAAATTCTGTTGTTGCTGTATCCACATGATTTTATTCAGCTCTGGCGATACTTATCGAACTGGTCCACACAAAGGCATCCCTAAAATCTCTTTCTTTATACATCGAGAAGATACCAGACAGGAAAAAAGTCATATTGTCATGATGTGTAAAGACAGCCGGTGCAAATGATTCCTCAGAAGTCTATACAAAATAAAATCGGTATGGTTCGTACGCCATAACTTTGAGGAGTTTCTTTTTTGTACCCTAATTCCCGTACCTCAAAGGCAGAAAAAGACAATGCTACTTCACGTCCTTTCAAAACTCTTCCTTGCGACTACTGATCAGAAAATTACACAGTATGTATTTATTTTCACCGGTAATTGAAACTGGGTTCGTAAGGGAAGCGCATTCACCTCACGACCTCTCTCTCCCTCTCAGCACTAAGAACAACATGAATAAGATCCCTCCAGCATTTGGCGGGAGTTGTTCAGAGTCCTTTACCTTAATTTGGTGTGGTGAGGCTGGAGAGAGCGGCACTGTTAAGAGTCCTAAGTGCCTTGTTCAACACAGCTGCAGTGGCGGACACGGAGTTGTGTGTGTTTTACTGAAGCAGGGGACATACTCTTTAACACAGCTGCCCCAGTCTTATTCCTGTTACTGTAGTTGAAGTTGCTCAGTTTATAGAGGGATTTATATAACTAGAGGGCCTGCAAATAGCATTCGTTAATGTCTTCGCTAATCTTTCACGAGAAGAGTATAAGCGTTACGAGATCGAAGGAATACACGGAAAAAGACGAATAGTGGAAAGGACGTTAAGGTTCATTTAACCAGCTGAAACTACTGTGTACACTAGTGGGTACAACAGACAAGCAAATATTATCTTGGGTTATCTTGGTAAGAAAAATGCAACTATCCCCCTCCCCCCTTCTCTCTCTCTCTGTCTCTGTCTCCCCTTCACTGAACTCGTGTTCTCGCTTCCATTCCCATCGTTTTCTTACCCCTGTATCTTCATTTCCTCCCCTTTCACTCCCCTCACACTTTTATTCTCCCCTTCTCCTTGCTTCATTTCCCTCACTCTCCATTTTCTGGCTCCCCTAACTCTGATTCCTGTACTCTGTCTGTCCCGTGATCTCCCTCTGATGGCAAGGAGTCGGTGTCAATAGCAGAAAAAAAAAAGTGAAAATGTAGTTGCCAGAAACGTAGAATTTCACACACACACACACACACACACACACACACACACACACACACACACACACACAGAACATTTTAGAAAACATCCATGTTTCTTCCTTGACATCGCAGGGGGAGGTGTGGCCGCGTGGCCAAATAGTTTTATTAGTTACCTCAGGTTCGAAGCCTAGTGTAACAACAGGAGATATTAATGAAATTAGATATATGTTAATACTGTTGTTTCGCCTTTAACTGGTCCAGATTGTCGTTTTTTTGCAGTCTACTTTAAGGACTTCAGTGGCAGAATAAGACGTTGCTACAGCTTTATATCCTTTTCATGTAGTAACACTTTTTCGTGACCAGCAGTATGTTCTAATGTTAATCTATTGTTACAACTATGCATTCAAGAAAGTAAGATGGCAATTTTGGGTAAATTTTATGAAAATTGTGCAGTTCTGGAACTCTGCCACCAGCCCACAGACATGACAAATTGCTGTTGCCACTGAAAAGAAGTAGTGACCAAGTAGTACCCAGGATGGTGGCATGTGAAGTTGTGCAGTGACTCCATCCGTTGGCATCCTACAAAACGAGCAATTGTATTTTACGTGCCTTAAGGGATTTTATTACAACCTTTCCTTAGCAATTTGTTCTATAAATTACACTCTGATATCCTCTTTTATATCAATGACGCGAACTATGTCGATATTAAAGAGATACTGATAGCATACAAGAGAATGTTAAGTCGCTAAGGAAGAGATGCAACGAAGCCTCCAGTGAGATATAGGAGACACAAGGACTGCTGGGAGTGACTGAACGGACTGATTAGTTTGTACCCTGAGTCGTTTGCATAAAAAACTAGAAGGCATTCAGAGAGCTCATACCTCCGCCAATGACATTATCATTACAAAGGATCCGGACCCGGAACCGGATCCGCTCCAAAATTTAACCAATTCTGTCTTGGTCCATGGCCCACCTTTCCACAAAATTTCATCGAAATTCACAGAGAACTTTTGGAGACATTGTGTGGGATACTCAGGACCCGAATCCGGATCCGTCCCCAAATTTAATAATTTATTCCTTGGCCCATGGTCCATCCTTCCACAAAATTTCACCAAAATCCGTTCACAACTTTTTGCGTAATCCCGGATCCGGATCCGTGGATACAGGATCCGGATGCGGATCCGAATCCTCCCCAAAATTTGCACAATGTTTTTCTTGGTCCATGGCCCACCTATCCTCAAAATTTAATTGAAATTCATTGACAACGTTTCGATATATTGTCCTGGATACTCCGGATCCGGATGCGGCCCAAAATTTAATAATTTCTTCCTTGGCCGATGCCCCAACTTTTCACAAAACTTTAACAAAATTCGTTCATAACTTTTTGAGTAATCCTGCTAACAGACACACACACAGACAAACAATCACACCAACGCGGGGTAAAACATAACCTAGGCGGAGGTAAAAAAAAAAAAAAAAAAAAATAAATAAATAAATAAAAAAAAAAAGGCCCCTGATTGGTTACTTAATGTTTCAGTGCGACATATCATTATTATTATTATTATTTCCATAAGATTTCATGCAGTTGTACAGAAATTTAAAAATAGAGAAATTAGATACTTCACTAGCCCCTTGAATATAAGGTCAAAGGATTAAAGGTATGGTCTGATATTCGAAAGAACGTGAGTTCGATCCCTGAAATGGGCATGGAACAGTTTGATGGTAAGACAAACTTACTGATCTTCCAGGAGACCTGACACGGCATAAAAACACTCCCACAAATACCATTAAACCATTCCTAAATGAGACATCTCAAATATTAATTCAATATGGTGATGGGTATTAATCCCAATGCGGTGACATATGAAGGTATGTGGCAAGTAAGAAGAACTGTTAGGCCTCAGAGAACGGGCTGTCATGTCTATGATCAAAAAAAAAAAAAAAAAAAAAAAAAAAACCTTGCGGTGGTGAGAATAAATTGAAAAACACGTCATGATACTACATGGAGTTAAATTAATCACCTTCATCACGATGAATATGTTGTGGCCCTGGACGCAGATTACGAGGACTCTTCCAATGATATGCCGCGGTGAGGCAAGGGGTGAAGGGGGGAGGGGGATAGTGATGGGGAAATAGAGGAGGTTATTGTGAAAAGTGTAGTCTATAAAAAAAAAAAAAAAAAAGATTCGTAATAATGTGTGCAGCGTTTGAGAGACTTTCAAAATTCGTTTTTGGGGAGCAACTCGCTCGTTGGTAAGAAAGTACTGAGTGGCACCTGCTCAAATCTTCTAGTTCTAAATCCTTGCGCTTAATTGTTGTTCTGTACTCTGTCCACTTTAACTTGGCCTAAAATTTCCGTCTCTACATACTGAATACTAAAAGTAGCAAGAGATTAACACCGGAAAATGAAATTACTGTATTTGCATGGAAGTGCAAAGGAATGGATATGGAATCATAGCATGGTTTAATTAACCTAACATGCTGCGGGATAAGCTGTAAGAATATGGAAATCTACCACGGTAAGATATATGAACTCTAGTTCTGGTGGCCCAATGATTGGGGTGAATGGTAAACGCTTACGCATCAGTTCGAATGTCCAAGAGGTGACCTACGTTTTACCAAACATGTGACATGAACAAGGACGTAGGTCGATCGCCTACCTTTAAATGATCTGGACTGCGGTACACTAACCTCGGACTCCTGCACTTTGAAGGGGGTTTATTACCTCTGTACAGTGACTTTTGTGTGTTCACAGCGCACTGCCTATTACCTGCGGAGAATTTCTATGACATGAATTCATTGTCAACTGGAATGAAATACGAAGTGTTTTACTCTCGACCAAAACAAATAATCGTTATAGCTTTTACCATTTTTTATGGCCAAACATTTCTCTTGAGCACAGTAACAATGATGTTAGCTGAAATAAATAGAGAGCTATAGGTATTTTGCAGATAAATGGTTGATAACACTCAAAAGATTACTGACAAATTTCCTAAGAGTACTCATGAACAACTTTAAATAACAGTATCTCCAAGAAGTAGACGACATGATGGAGATTCGTATCCTGAAAGCTGGTAGTTCTCCCTGGCCTCATAACAACATGGCATCCGGACACCACAGTCTTCCTCCTTTGGTCTGACGCAAGGCATATATTTTTAGGCTGTACTCACCATGGTACCCACATGTGTGACGGGTGGGAAAGTTATTGCAACCGTCCATGCGCTGCACAGTTGTCTTGTTTGCAGCGATGGAATTCTTTAATAGTCCCGTTCCTGCTGATTTGTATTCAGAGAAAAATTTGGTTTCGTTTAATAAAGTGTAACCGAAATTTTACTAAACAAACTACTGGGGTTATCTGTTTTTTTTAATATTGGATAAAATCAATTAAAAACTGAAGATATTTAAAAGGAGAGTGTCACATAATACTAATAAAGCAAAACCACTGGTGTTGCAAGTCTAGACCATCACATCAATGTCAAGTTAAATCCAAGCCCACAGTTTCTGACGTCTGTTTTATGGAAATGTTGTGAGCTATATATGTGGTTAGTCTGCATGTCACGTTACAAAGCGTATTCAGTAACAAGGCAGGGACGCCAAACACTCTAATACAGTCATCATGGGTTTACAAATGACTGTCATAAATTGGGAGATTTATTACACCTTCCCCCTCTCTAGATCAAGAGGACGGCCATTAAGCAGAGTCCAGTGTGTTATACCGTATCCCTTCCCTCACACCAGCTACTAGGTTTATTTTCTTGGTCTTCATCGGCGGGAAGCTGGTGGTTCTGTAAGTTGTGTGCCATTTTTGTCTTATTTCTGGATCCAACCAATCCCATCTACTCGTATATTAGACGGCAATAGGGTTTGGACGACGACAACGACGACGATGAAGATGATATGATGATGCTATGATGATTTAAGGGATAATACGATGATGGTGATGATGAAGACAACGACGATAGCGACGACGAAAAAATGCTTCCGGAATCTACCGAGGCCCTCCTCCCAAAAGCATCTCGTAAAATATCTGTTGACTTTTATAACAACTTTGGCGAGGCTTATATTACAGATTTATATTAAAAAATGCAAGAGTCTCGCTTTGTTATCGCTTCACCTTGAGAATTTGACCCTATCACTATCCCATCCCCCATTTACACGCACTCACTTATTCCCTACCTTCCCCTGCACCCACACACACTCCAACATACCCACTGCTCTTTCCCATCACCGACTCCGCCCACAGCCTCATGGTCTTACTTCTTTCCACCCCATCTCTCTACCCTACGTCAACGTCTATCTACCCTCACCTCATCCCTTATCCCCACCACAGCCCCTGCCTTCAACCCTCACACTTCTCATACTCACTCCCTATCCCCCACCTACTGCACACCTCCATTTCATTCCATACCATCCTTCTAGCCTTGGTCAACCTCTATCCTCCTACATCTCAACCCTCTTTCCCATCCCCACACTTTTCTTGTCTCCCCCCCCCCACACAAACACAGAAACACACACACACACACACACACACCCTTCAGTCTACACCACCCCTCTATCCCATACCAACCTTCGTCTCCTTTTCCATTACCCAGCTTCACCACAACACCTATCCTCCAACACTCTCGCTCGGAACATACCTAGCCGTAATGCAAGATGAATTCTCAGAACTTCGAAACGGCTCATTTGCAGGCCCACAGTCGGAGAGAGTAGCTTGGGTGAGAACAGGAAGCTACCCCATCATCAACAAACTGGTTGTCTGGCTTAATCTGTTAGAATCGTCTACCTGTCTCTGCAAAGCGATGTTTTCTAAGCTGTACAACACCAAGCATAAACAACATAATCACCTCCATGATGATGATGACCTTCGCAGTGCCCTTACTGTCTGGCCCAAGCACTGATACCCAAGTTTCACAAAAATGCAATATGAACCGTACCAGTGAGGTTTCAATTAATTTTCTAAGTACTGCTTTACGACAAGCACTGCGTCTCAATTTTTAACAACCCTAGGTGTTCACGTTTCATATCCAACATGCACTTTTGTGCACCAGTAATTTGCTTGCTATTTTTAAAAAAATGGCGACCACGGATGCTACCATATTTTGTATGGGGAACCACAGAACGTAAAAGTTTGGAAACACTGCACTAGAGACACGTGTCAAGTAGAAGTGACGTTTTGGAGCATTTTTCGTAAATTAATGTGAACCCTAATGTTTGGACCTACGATCATCACGACTATTAGAAGACGATCATTTTTGCAAAGAGTACAGTTGTGACAGCTGCTGCCTCATACTCCTTCACTCTTTACCCTTCAGTAACCCTGACCTTCGTCTGGAAACCCTGACCTTCGTCTGGACTCGCTTCCCCACGATACCAAGAATCCTTCAGAGGTGGATGTACTCAAGGTCAGGGACATCACAGACAGTAATATACATTTTTTTTTTAATTGTATGATGATGCATATTATTGTAAATAGAAAAAAAAAAAGCACGATTTCAAGCTTGGACTTATGCATACAGATGCTGGGGTTAATCAGAGGATCACCGACAGCATCACTGCCAAACGCCTTTTAGCCCCGTCAGTACGAATACATCAAGTACATTTTATTCTTACTACCATCAGACTATTCTAATCAGTTTAAGAGAGACCTCAGTTGTGAAGGAGTTAGAGTGAAATCATCGTTAATTTCTGTACTACAGTGACATCCTTTTTACATATTATTTGTGCTACTGCCACACATTTTTAATCAGTTTAAGAGGACTCCTAAAGTGAACAGATTAGGCAAAAATCTCCATTAGTCCCGGCAGTATGATAACTTTTTTTTTTTTTGGTTAAATCTTGCTATGTTCTTTTTTTAATGTATCCTGTTCTTACTACAGAAAACTTATTGACGACTATAAGATGAAATTAATATGCTCACGTAAGTTATTTATGCATATGACAAGTCAATAAGCTCCTGTATGCCGCTTATGTACTTAATGTCTGTACCCAAAACACAAACAAAATATTATGCCGCTTTATGCAAAACAACCTGCCGAGGAAGAAGTGCCAGTGAGTCTCTTAATCCCACAAGACTACGGGCTTGTGTGAAGTCGAGTGTGGTGTGTGGAGGCAGAGGTGTGGTGTCCCTGACGGTGCTTACTGTATCGTTAATACTTACAGGTCACCCCTAAATTAAATAAAAGCGTTTGGCGGAAGGGAAAATAAAACTAATGGGATTCTCACGACGCCAAAAGGTTACCAAAGACTGTGTTATATTCTCTGACTACGGAAGGTCATGTCAAAGTTGAATCAATTACAGGAAGTCTAGTTGTAGTAAACAAAAACAAAAAAAAAATTATAGTCGGCTTGCTTTCCTGAGACGGAACTAAAACACTGTCACAACATGAAGACTCAGTCGTGGTTGTAGGATATTCGGTGAGCCTTAATTATATGACAGGAATGAGTCTCCTAGATTACTCGTCCAATTTACCCTCCAGTCTGACAACATTCGGTCACCAACTGAGCTGAAAAAGGGTTAGAGGAAAACAAACCGACTATATGATTTCTTGCGACCTGAAAGCGTCACTGGAGCCTGTTTTAACACCCCCTGACGACGAGCTGAAATTCTGAGGCTGAAGAGAACCGAGCGGGGGGCGGCAAAAACGGAATAGTTGCAATAGTTGCGGTGGATGTTGAAGGGTTAGGGATGGCCCCAGGGGTGATGGCGTCATGGCCCAGTGGTCAGGTCGCGTCCCTATGGCGCCACCAACTAGATCCTTCCCTTTTATCCTGTTGCTCCCTCCCCCTCTCCTCCCTTATTTTGCTCCCCTCCAAAAAAGTCGTCTCTCTTCCCCTTATCTTCTACTCCCCTCCATCCCTCCCTACCAGACCTCGCTTCCCTACATCATCTCGACCTCCTTCCCTCCCTCTCGCTCCCCCCATACCCCCAAGTCGTATCTCCCCCACTTATCTTGCCCTTCCCTCTATCCGCCCCTCCCTAAAAGAACTCGCCTCCTTGCACCATCTTGACCCCTTCTCCCCCTTATCCTGCTCCCTCCCCCAATGGTGTCTCTTCCTCTCATTTTGCCTTCCCCTCCCCGCCCCCTTAACAGACTTCGCCTCCCTGCACCATTTCGACCCCCCTCCCCCATTATCTTGCCCCCCCCTACCCCAGGTCGTCTCTCTCCCTCTTATCATGCCCTTCCCCATCTCTCCCACTTCTCCCCTTCTTCTAAACTCCCCCTATCTCCTCCACCACATCTCGCCTCCTTACACCACCTCTCTCCCCTCCCCATACAATCCACTTCTCTCTAGCATCTCACTCACTTCAATCCTGGCCTCCCCTCACCTCATATCTCACCCCTCTCCCCCACCATATCGTCTCCCCTCCACATTCTATCCCCTCTGCCCCCTACCATCTCACCGTTCTCCAGGACTCGTCCCTCCGCTCCTCCCCTCCCCCTCGCACCATCTCGCCCCCTCAATAATCTCGCCTCTCTACCACCTCTCCTCTCCCTCGTCCCACCCCTTGCCGCCTCCCCCACTATCTCCCCACCCCCACATTCCCGCCTCGCTCCATTATACACAGCGCATGGTTCGAATGTGTACAGTAGAGTTTTCTGTCCATGACAGGCGTATGCAAGCCCGTCGCTACAATGTATATACATACATACATACGCACATACATATATACATAAATACATTAATACACATATACATACATACACACATATATACATACACACATACATACATACGTACATACACACATATATACATACACACACATACATACATACATGCACAGCATATCTCACCAACGTCTCACAGCTCCTCTCCTCACCAGTCACCCTCTCAGCTTGGCAGAAGGATAGGCTGATAGTGAGATAAGCAGAGAGGTAAATGGGAAGGTGAAAAGGTAGGCAGGACGATGAATATACTAAAGGAAGGGGAGACAGCGAGACAGGTAGAAAAGTAAATGGACAGGTAGAAAGGTCGACAGGAAGACAGACGGATGGGTCATGGTGTCTGCTGTACTTTGACGTGGTTGGACAGACAGATGGCTAGGCAGACAAATGGGGGTGAAAACATAATTATCTTCACCTTATCCCCCCCCCTCTCTCTCTCTCTCTCTCTCTCTCTCTCTCTCTCTCTCTCTCTCTCAGTAAAAGTGTTGGGAGGGAAAGGCGAGGGTGAAGACAGGACACGAATGATTGTACCTGTTGCTGAAAGTGAGAAGGGTGGGAGGCTGGGGAGATGGGGAGATAAGAGGGGGGAAGGGGTGATGGAAGAATAGGTGGATAGGTGGAAGGGTAAGTGGGTGGGGTGGCAGGAAGATGGGATGTGGAAAGGATAGTAGGGAAGTACGTATGTGGGTTTATAAAGTAGGAAGGAAGGAAGAAGGGAAGGGAGGGAGGGAGGAAGGAAGGAAGGAAGGAAAAAAGGAGGGAGGGAGCGAGGGAAGGAGCGAGGGAGGGAGGAAGGAAGGAAGGAAGAAAGGAGGGAGGGAGCGAGGGAGGGAGGAAGGAAGGAAGGAAAGTTAGCAGGAGAGAGGGGGACATGGATGAGGTGGTAGGGTACAGGGAAGGAGAAAGGTAAAAGGGATGATAGGAAAGTACAAAAGTATATGAGTGGAAAGGACTAAAGGAAAATGGGGAAAATAAGAAGAAAAAGAAGGTAAGTGGATGGGAGTAGAAGGTATCTGAGTTAGTAGGTGGAGGAATATATATATGTAGGTGGGAGGCACAAAATTAGATGATGAAGGCAAGAGGGAAGGTGGATAGGTAGGACGGTAGGTGAGAAGGAAAGTGGTGAGGTAGGTAGGTGGGGAGGAAGAGAGAGAGTGGATTGGTACGAAGATATATTTAGCAAGCTCGTAGCAGGACATTATCTTCAACATCAGGGGATTTAACAGCCATGGGATTATCATTCTTGGAGTTTGTTCACCCTTCTACTATGACACGTCCTTCTTTAGGTGACTAGAAACGTCTGGAGGCAGAATGAAGTTATAGAGACAATCATAGTAAAGTCCTCGCTATACTGAA